>NC_079172.1:9655780-9958280 GCF_947568905.1 Ostrea edulis
CCTCTTGTCGACTGTGTTAACCAAACCAGTGGTATGTCGTGCTAGATTCCAATACACCCTGGAGTGAGCAATGTTATAAGAGCTTCAAACACTCCGTACAATAGTAATTGATTACAGTTGATGTTCCAGATTAACTTAGAATAACTCCCTTTCATACTTTGTTACCAACGTTCATGTTAAGTTTACTGGTCTATAATTTGTGGGAAATACTCACGCCATTTAGATGGCATTAAAAGACCCATGTATTGTGGTACTCTGTTTGTGGCCGATGCAAAAAACAATTAGCGTGGAATATATTTAATCTTGGAGTTTTGACTTAGTTGACTAAATGGCGCTCGCAGGAAGACTGTCGCACTATACATATTTCAAACGGTTGAGATTGAATTGAAATAAACGTTGCATCTTGTGTAAATGTATCAACACATAATTAGTGCAAGGTTTGTCCAAGCTTATCATGTAGCTATTCAACTGATCTTACAGTAATCACGAGGACGAACTAATCTTCAATGACGGACTCATGTTGTCTTTTAGCGATATCGCGAACTTCAAGCGATGAAAACGTTAATGTTTCTTGAGTACACTGTATGTAACTTAGCAACGGCATAAAATATTGAAAATTGACATGTATATAAGGAAAGCAGAATGTTCAATTAATTTGCCAGTGTCAGATTTCATTACAGTTAACACGTTATCACAATATGAAAATCATCGGACAACTCAGCGTGACATCTTGCGCGGGATCGGACTAGTTTCCCTAGCTTCATCCTAAGTAACTGTTCAGATATAATTTCCAAAAATGTTGAAAAGGTTTTTTCTACCTTAAACTTATCTGCAAAAGATCTTCCAACAGAATATCTAAAACTATCTAAAATTCCATTTTTGAAAATCTAAACGTACATCAAGGATCGGTAACGTGAGAATTTTTGGGCCCCGAATTAGAACTTTGAAATTCTTAGCGACTCTACCAAAGAATTAAGTTTAGATTACTGTAAAGTGCATAAGTTCTGGGAATTTTATGTGAAACTCCGTACACAAAAAAATGTAGTATAGATTGATAAAGGTTAAAAATAGGTGGCTTTAATGTTCCAGTAGATATAAATTTTTACGATGCGACACTTGATTTGAGATATATACACGTAGAAAGAAAATCACTCAATAGATTGAAATTTCATATACCCTACAGAAAGCACTGCTCGGATGAAATATTGAGACTGGCAATTCCTAGATGGAAGCGACTAATCATTACATTGACGTCAATATTTCCTTATGATTTGGTGGATCAAAAAATAGTGAAATGATCTCTATTCCAAACGTTTTACTCTTTCTAGTTTCGTTTCCTTTCACACCCGCCATTAGCGTAAATCTTGATCAGGTAAACGGAGTAATCCGTAGTCAAAATCAGTATGTAAAGAACGCTCTAGCAATACTTCTCATTACCAGCTCATTAGAGTTATCGCGCTTTGATGACTCTTGTGCGTCATTGGTAAGAAAATGCACAAGTCTCGCGAGTAAGTGCGAGATTACTGGGACATAAACAAAACGTTCATAGCACCCCCCCCCTTTTTTTTTTATTAAAGTTAAAGTACATTGTGTATCTTTAAATAGAATAGCCATTGGTCAAACTGCATTTTTAAATATTCTAACACTAGTTTATCAAGGATGTTACATGGTTTTTTTTTAAAACTCTACTACACCTAATTTAAAAATTCCAAACAACGATGTTCTCTGTCCTAAGGCAGGCAATCAATATTTTGTAATTTTCAAAATAGCTTAGATGTAGTTTGGAAACGCATTTGTTGTGTTAATTAGTGTTATAAACGTCTTAAAAAATGCAGTTTGGCAAATATATAACTTATTCTAAAATATTGAAAAATGAGAGAGAGAGAGAGAGAGAGAGAGAGAGAGAGAGAGAGGTACATGAACGATTTCAAAGTCCATGCCCATATGAATCTGTCCAAATTGTATGATAAAATGGAATGTCTTCATAGTCTGACAGAATAATTCTAATAACATATGAATCCCATTAATTACAAGAAAAGTTATTGTGTCGGGTGTGCATTTTGGTTTTTCCCTTCACAGTTGTTCTTGCGATTGATGCTTTATATTGGTTAGATTTGGCAGATCCTTCACATAGTTTAATAAGTTCGTCTGTTTTCTTGTAAGAATAATCAATTAACAGTGCGACATTTAACTCCGGACACGACAAAAGTCCGGAGTTTCGCCAACCCTTTTATTAAGGATACAAATAAACCCTTTACAAAAAAAGATGGGATTTTATGTCCACAAGACATGCACCAACATTTACACTTGTAACTATTGTAGTTTTTAAGATATTTCACCTGAAATCAAAAAATCCCATGGGATTTTGGAGGGATTTTTAATCCCACTTGGGGGATTTTCACTCCCACCAAAAATCCCATGGGAGAAAAAATATAATTTCTCCCATAGGATTTTAACTCCCGTATTTAAATTTAAAATGGGATACAATGTCCCATAGGAGGAAATGTCCCATAATGAACATGAAATGGCAGTGAATATCCTATTTGAGCATGAATGGGAATAAATATCCCAAATAAAACACAGGATGGGGACTTTTATCCCATGAATACAGTAATAAAGCAGAAAATTGTATCTTAAAGAGTGTTGTTTGTCATGATTCTTAAGAATGTACTTGCAAGCTAAGGAATGACATTAACTTTATATCTAGTAATTACACTCCTAAATTATGTAGACCTATACATGTGTTAATGGATAAATGTCTAAACAACATGAGAAATTAAATTATATTAGAGCTCTGCATTACTAAACTCTTTCCCATGCAATTTTAAATGTATACATATAACCCTATCACAAAAATATCAGAATAAAATTGAACGGTATTAAATTATGCAGTTAGAACACTAACTTATTTACATGCAGCTGTTCATATTCACTATTGACAACCCTTTACAGGTCGTCAGGTGTGAATATTCACAGGAACCGGTATTTTTGTCTGTAATAATAATAGTACGCCTTATGGTACCATCCCCAATGAAAAAAATAACCCAAAAGGAATGGCACCATTTCTTACTCAAAACTTCGCTTCAAAATAATTCGAAAATTCTGCTTTTATCGTCACCCACCCCAATTGTCATTCTGATTCAGTAATCCCAGTGCTTTTATTAGGGGTGTGTGGTATATACCCCTACTCTTATCATTATGTACAGGCTAAATTATCGGTTCCTCTGATATGTTGTGGAATTTTGGAATAGCCTAGCTTACAGTTACAATTTGTTTACAATATATTAAAATTAGTGTTAATTAAGTGCTTACGGTGAAATCTGCTACTGCTAGATGATGCTAAGTTGTTTCGTGAACCGAATCAGACATCTCCAACAAGATTCTCGAAGATTTAACAACACAAGAATCATTTTACAAAATGCATGCTTCGGTCCATCATTCTCCCTCTGACAATCACATTCATTCTGAAGTCAAAGTACTTTCTCCTATACCTTAAGCGTCAAAAAGACTTTGACAGGTAAATACGAATAAACGGTTAACAGACATCTCGACCTTAAGAAAGTTCAGTCCTGGATGTTCTAGTCCAAAAAGAAGTATGACCCAATCTTATGCATTAATTTATTAAATTTCCGGTTGAGCAACACCCAAATCCTCTAGAGACATTGTTTACAGTTATATGACATTACCTAAATGTGTGACACAATATTAATCCACACCTGCTCAAAGGGGCATAAGCACCGAGCATAGACCTAAATTTTGCAGCCCTTCACTGGCAATGGTGACGTCTCCATACAAGTGAAAAATTCTCAAGCAGGACGTTTACGTTTTTGTTTTTTCTTTTGAAAATTTTGTTTTCATTTTTTTTTTAATGTTAAACATGAAAAGTATGACTAAATCTGTGTTGACAGCCAAAATTTTAACCTTCTGGATGCAGGAATAAAAGCAATATTTTAGCCTTCATTCTGCGTTATGTAAACAAAGACTGGAGTCTTTTTATGTTTACATTTAAGGTGGCTCACTACACCGGGAAATAGTTTCTCAAATCAGTACAAATTGATTTAATATTTTAAAAAAGATCCAGAAGATATACAATAAGTGTGTATTTCAACACATGAACAAAAGACTGGTGGATTTGAGCTCAAGATCTGTAGTTCACCAGCCCAATGCTCTCTCTCTCTCTCTCTCTCTCTCTCTCTCTCTCTGTCTGTCTCTTGTCCAATGCTTTATTAATTAACCACTTAGCTACCGTGTTATAGACGAATAAATCGATCGATACAAATACTTTCCCAAAACATTTAAATCACCATCTTGTAACATAGTGTCATAAAGCTTTAGTGTAGTAAGTACCTTAACAAACCAGTGAAATGTTTAATTTTGTAATTGAATTTTCAAAGCATCTTTACTTTTGCACATGCAATTTTACAAAGATTATTCAATAAAGGGTAAAAAAAACAACACTTAAAAATACTTGTTTTTGATCCACTGTAGATTTTAGGAAAATATTAGATTCCTGGGTCAGAGAAATCTAGACATCATTAAATGATAATGAAGTATTGTAAAAAAAAATTCAAGACTCTCCAATATTGTTTGCAACTAGGAGAAATGGTCACAAGCTATTTTACACCCGCATCCCTCTTGGATCGAACCACTATAACTTTTAGGATAACAATAAATCCTCTCCCAACAATGTGCACATCTGCAAATGGCAATGAAGCATTGTACAAAGTTTCAAGTTTATCAGATAATCCATACAGGAGGAGAAGCATTTTAATGCACAATTTAAGACTTTGTGACAGACAGACTTACAGATATGGACAGAAAGTACAAAAACCATATAATTATATGAAATGAATTTGCATGTAAAAAGTACATGAAGTGCACAATTATGATTTAAATGTAATTATCATTTTTATTAGGAATTTTGATGTCTCCTCTTTTTGCAAACAATATACACATCTATATATGAAGATGAGATATATAATGAGGATATAAAACACTTCTAACAAAAATGTAAACAAATATGTGCAATGCGAGTTTGAAAATATGTATGTCTTAAAAAGTGATTGACTAGATATCAGGAAGCAAGCAAGCTCACTCCATGTTACTGTGCTACAACTAACTGAAATTCACTACATTATCCAAAATCCACCCCAAAAGAACCAAAACCTACCAACACTAAATACCAATATATATCCATGTGAGGTCAAGGTTTCAGGAGTGAAACAATGTGTTTTTTAAACTTTAAATCTCATTATGTTTTACTTTTGTAGGATATTCATAATGTTGAAATTGATTTAAAGCAATCAATTTTCAATTGGAGATACAAGGTACATGTATGCACATAAATGTACCACCCTGAATCTCATATCATACATGTACCTTATTTTATAGCTGGCAAAATTATGAAATGAAATTTAATGTCACCACAGAATTTATAATTTCCGTTTCTTTCTCTCAATTCACATGGAGACCTCCTTTTTTAGAGTCTTATTTTCTTTTACTTGAATGTTCTAAATTGAAATCTAAGGAATAATAATCTTGGAAGAAAAATCTACATGAAAATATTTTCTACTTTGAGAAACAAAATGACAAACATAACTGTTTTAAATGTAAGTCAGAAATAGAAAAATAATTCAATTTATTGCACTTACATATGTAATTGAAAGAAAATTCCTTTGAGTACATGATTTTAGAATGAAAATAAGATTGATTAATATTCAAAAAAGTATTTCAATTTCTTCAAAACTTCAATCTTCAGATGATTTTCCATCCATTGACACCCCAAATGTATGATCACACACATTCAGCAGGAACATCTGTTCCTCAAATCTCCTTCACATAACACTTGACTACTTTTGAAATGCAATTTAAGTCTTTTTAGAAATTAACAAAGATGAGTGTACAGATTCATACCCTAGCAGTTGATGATTGCTAAAACTGATCACTACTCAAAACTCTGAAACAAATCTTTCTGGATTTTTTTGTATTTCACACACACACGCACACATACACGTACATGCATACACACATCAAAAATATCAACAAGACACTGACCTTACCAGTCACCTGAGTTATTTAGTTAAAAGTATTACTAACCTCAATATGAATGAAATCTATATAATACAGTAACTTTTCTTGCTCTTTCCCTGCATGCATTTATATGCTAAATTCTAATATTCAGTAGAAGTATAATATAAGGTGTAATTCATTCCCCCAAAATCATCTATACTGATGAAACATTTTACAATTATAAACTTGATATACACTTTTAACACTATTTGGATCTGACCTTGAATCAGAACCCTGGAGTTGCAAGTGTCACAATTTTTGTACATCTTTCTGTTTTTCTTGACAATGCATCCATCATTTATAATATTCTAGTGTCAACAAAATTAAAGAAGGATTCTTTTAAATCATAAAGACATGTAATTACTATGACCATTTTGGTTCCATCTATTTTAAAGCTAGTATCAAAACCTTTAGATTCTAACATGTATATATAAACTGCGTTTTTAATTATCAAATACCAAAAAAAAAAAAAAAAAAAAAACCACCCAAAAACCAACCAACTTTTAGCTATTGATCTTAATCATAGTGTTTTATTTTGATAATTTAATTTACAGATACATGTATAAGTTGTCATAATGTCATTTAATTCTATTTTATTGTTGCATTTCCTCTTCTTGCCCTTGTAAAACACCTTAGAGTAATAAACTGTTTTATATAAGGCTGCATGTATATAAATTTTATTATTATTATCACTGATCGAGGTCATGAAATTTACAATTACCTGTTCTACCTAAAAGCATCAATAGCATTAAGGAAGATGTTATCTAAATTTAAATGTTTTACACATAAACACTATATATCAAGTTTGGTTCCTCCTGGAGTCAGAATTTCTACCCTAGGAATCATGATATTTACAAGCTTGATGTTTTGTTTACTGTCACAACAGAAGCTGACCACTAGCAATAGGTCACATGAGAGAATCAATTGACCTAAAAATCTATCAATTAACATGATTGAAATGTTTTAATCTTTATATCCATGATAAGATATTCTTTATATATTTTATATTGAATTCAATTTGGTACTTTGACCTCTTTATTTTCAAAATAATTGGAATTATGTCTATATACATACATGTGAGAGTTGGCCTCCATGTGTCCAATGAAGAAATTATGAATAATGGAATCACAAATTAATGATTGTCTAATGCTTACAGGGATGGATCCAGGAATTTTTGAGAGAGGGGAATTTTACCATTAATTTTGGTTATCAAGGGAGGGGGTCCACCCTCAAAATGTGTTATTTTTACTTTATTTTAGCAAAATTTCCTGAACCAGCACCCCTTCTGGATCCACCACTGGGTTATCATTTACTCCTTCATTCTTGATTACAAACCTAAGGACACTAAATTGTAATTTCACATTTTTTTTTTAATTTGACAATATTTCATTATCACACAACAGCAAAATTATGAAAGCATATACATGTACGTACAATAATAGCAAATTGATTGTTCTGACATATCATTTGATATACATATATATTCATAAGAAAATTTGAACTATCATGCATATTACAGATTATCAGTCATCAAGATTTTTGTTGTGTTTTTTTTTTTTTTTTGGTTCAAAGTAATTTCACATTTTGAATCTTGCTTATTAATTGATATGTTGATATGGAATCAAATGACATGCATGCACGCAGAAGCTATGTGAAAAATGTCAGATCTTGTGTAGCAATTTGTAAACCCAATGATTACAAAGCCTATTAGTATTCTATATCAGTAAAAGAAAATCCTATTTTAATTCATATTTTGCAATAGATATGATAAAAGGAATAAGCATTTAATAATAATTATCAAAATCTATAGTTTAAAATTGAAAAACAATCTCATAAAAAATATAACATATATTTTACACATGCATTTTTGTAAACTTTACAAAAGGAACAGATTTCCCCCCTGAATTTATATAAAAATCAGTATTATGTCCTGTGACATTTTGTTATTATGCTTTAATAAACTTCTAATATTGACTTTGTCCTTGCATGGTCACTTTGTCCATTTTTTTTTTTATATCTGTACCCAGGTTTTGTCTTGTGACTTTTACCCCAACTAATCCCTCTGTGTATAATACACATGGGATGTTCTTTACAGCTCAGCAAGCCCCTGGCTTTGTTTCTCATTGTTCCTTATCTACAATTACTGGGTGAATGACTTTGTGAGGTTGTAATTTGCCATCTAATACTTTTATAAGCATTTCATATCATGATCAACATGTCATGCTATTTCAGTCAATATTATAAATAATTCATTTGACACATAATATGTAATATTGTAGGCTTATATGGTAATATTTGGAAAATAATGGCAAAGCAATTCTCAGCATGAACATTGAAAATTATGTTGCAATATACATGTACATCACCCAATACAAAGGCAAAGGACACATTTTAATTTTTACGTTTAAATTCATATGAAATATTGTGAAATTCATAATCATGTGAATGCATAGCTGCAGAACTGTAGCTCTCTGAGAAAATATTAATTGGTACAGATCTGTCCCAATATTTTCTCAGAGAGCTACAATTCTGCAGCTAGTGAATGTGGTTAACTTATACTACCATTAAGATATGTAATCTCTTTCTAATATTTGTTTAATTTGTATCTTTTTCATATTGTACAACAAAGTATAATTTAATGCACATTAATCCTCGAATTATAATAATTTTTTTAAATTATTTTTTTTTAGGCTTAATTTTTTTTTATTTATTTGTACAAATAGAAATTAAGTGCATCATAATATATACTTTTAAAGGTAAGATGTACAATTGATATATAATCACTCATACCAACCATTCATACCACTCAAACATTTCAAAACTATGGATTATAAATTTTGATTAGTGCAAAATTTGTTAATTTCTATAAGGTCATCTCAAATCTTTTAAAATCATTTTAGTGACTTTTTGGGGGAAAACACCTGAAACACTTTTAAAGCCAATTTAAATGGTCCAGGTCAAGCATATTTTGCTTTTAGGCCAAATCTTTGTAAGAT
Source organism: Ostrea edulis (assembly GCF_947568905.1). Classification (NCBI taxonomy): domain Eukaryota; kingdom Metazoa; phylum Mollusca; class Bivalvia; order Ostreida; family Ostreidae; genus Ostrea; species Ostrea edulis. The sequence continues at coordinate 9,664,846 of NC_079172.1, forward strand.
CATTTGTGCACTTTGACAATTATCTCTAAATATTCGGGCTAGTATAATGAAGAAGTATGGATGTTTCAATTTTCATTAACATTTAATACCAAAACCATATCTCCTTTTCTTGACCAAAAAAGCCCCCCCCCCCCTTCCACACACACACAGTGAGGTCTAGATCCGCCACTGTTTAATCTGTGATTTTGGGGCGAAGTTGGATCAATTTCATTTTATGAACAGGTCCAGTGGTACGATGAATTTTTCATTTTCAAGACAAATTAATAGAAATATAAATTGTTAGCCAGTAAAAAGAAGTAATGATTTAAATCAGATACTTGGAACAGTGTTGATGTTAACAGGGACCTATATACTAGTTAGTATATAGCTATGATGTTAACTTATGAAATTCTTATATTGTATACAAGATATTATCCAACTAACAGATAGACTTTTGCAATTATATCTTATGCATTATGAACTGTAGCTAAACAATATCACTATTAAAATCTTATGTCCATTTCCATGTAGTTGGGAATCAATTAAGCTTTCCTGGTTCCGATTTTGGTTTAATTTTTATTTTGTGAACATAAATCAATATTTGTCTAATCACAGGAACCGGTAATTTTGTCTGTAATGATAATAATGAGAGTCTATACGATACCACCACCCCCCCCCCCCCCGTGTTTTTATTAAGAGGTGGTATTGAATACACCCGTAAATATCATTACAGACAAAATGGTAATATATTTACAAGTGCACTCTACGTATTGTTCTCCACGGGCAAGGGGACAGGCACCGGAAGTACGGATACATGTATTTAGAGATTGACCTTCTACTGGTATATAATAAAATGAATTTTATTGTACCGGTAGAAGGCCAATCTCTATACCGGTAGAAGGCCAATCTCTAAAGCTTACAAAAAAGCGTGAAACGATTACATGAATCGAAAGAGGGATGAAATAGACTACGAATTCATACATTTCAGAGAAATTATTCCCACCAAAAATAATATGAAAAAAAGGTGGGGGGGGGGGGGGGGGGGAGTAGTAATATCCATATTTAAGGTGCCTGTGCAGGCAAGGGCGCATCCAGGAATTGTTTAAAGGATGAGCGGATTGCGACCCAAGTTTGTGCCTATTCCGCCCCGGTCCCAAAGATGGGTGAATATCTCAAACTGGTAAAATGACAAGTTTTGTTTAAAACTATGGAAGTAAAGTGGAGTGACTACAACCCTCTCGATCCGCCACTGATGAACAAGAACTACATTACGGGGATTAGGAAGCACAGGGTTCATTTAGAATAATTGTAATCTTTAAGGAAATCTTCGTGGAGCACATTATCGCAAATAGTTGCTGAAATTGAACCTTACCATAATTCCGCCGGCGAGGATTGCAGCTATTTTCACTTTCACATCGCAGGAGGTGCGTTTGATGAGCTATCAACTTATACAGACAGTATCTCCTCATATCTACATGTACAGGGGCGGGTCCAGGAATTGTGGTTACGGGGCGCCACTTTATGAGGCAGTGGGTCCATGGCGAAGGCCTGGTTGGGGCCCAGGGGGCGAAGCCCCCGGAAACTCCTGGGTTTTACAAATTTTATGGGGCTTGAAATATTTCTCCTATTTAGTCATTTGTATTACATGTATTTTCTATCATTTTAATAAGGTGAAATTAACAAAATGACCCAAATTTTAAGGGTTTTTTGGGAAAATATTAAGTTCTCCCAATAAAGTAATTAAAAAAATTAAAAGATTTTGTCATTTATTTCTCCGCCTGCGCCACCTCTAAATCCGCCACTGATGTATATTGCAATAATCTACCAGAATATACTGACACCTTATAGGTGATACTTCATTAGTACAAATGGACACCACCACCACCACCATCCCTCCAAACGGAGGGGGTGAGACTAACAACGAAAGGGGAAAAACACATTCCGCAAATTATAATATACATGTAACAGGCTGTCTTTGCATTTAGTCCGAGTGTTTTCAGTTATCTTTTTAAAAATTCTATATATTGATTGCAACACAAACATCCTATTATAATTACATGGCGATGATAAAGTCTCAGTAAGTTTCCACAAAGCTGAAAATTGGTATACACCATATTGTACAAACTGATACAGAACTAAAATATTGCGGAAACTTATCAAAACTTTGCGGTAGACTATCAATATAGCAATGTGCATACTAAAACAGAACAGTTTCTGCAAACCGAAATTTACGCAAACTTGATCAGCTTTCAGCAAATTTTCGTTGCGGAAACTACTTGAAAACAACGTAGATATGTCAAGTTTCAGCAGGACACACCAAGTTTTTGCAGGGAGAAAGCTTTCAAGATGAAAAATGAGTGCGGAAACTTGACGAAAACCACTTGTACACCTAAGTCTATGTAGTGAAATTTGTATTTTTCATCCATTTGTAAATTCCATGTTTTTAATGAAAAGAACTTACATGTATATAAATTGACATTAGTAAATACTATGTAATATTGCAGGTAAATTTTGTAGGGTATATAAGCGAGTGGGGGGGGGGGGGGGGATTCAGACCAGCTTTTAGTGTTAGGAATTGCATGCTTTAGTCCCAGTTTGTGTTACTCTGAAGTGAAGTCCCAATTGGTTATTAAAATGCACGCACATAGATCTATACATTTCCATACACCTATATTCAGTGCAACCCCCCACCTAAAATTTTCAAATTTAAGGTAAATCGCGGTATCTTGTTTAAAAAAATGTACTAAACGATAAAAGAAGCAATAATTTCTTCCACTCCCGGAGAAATAAATGACAAAATCTTTTGATTTCTTGCATTACTTTATTGGGAGAACTTAATTTTGTTCTAAAACCCATAAAATTTGAGTCATTTTATTAATTTCACAAATGACTAAATAGGAGACATATTTCAAGCCCTGTAAAATCCCGGAGCTTCCAGGGGCTTCGCCCCCCTGAACACCACCAGCACTTTGCTCTGGGTCCACTGTGGGCCTCAAGGCGGCCCCCGGACCCCCTGCCTCATAAAGTGGCGCCCCCTCCCTGTAACCGCATTTCCTGGACCCGCCCCTGATATTACGAAGTTCATACAGCCCGAATCATCGAAGCTTAGACTGGGTATTTTGAATTGAAGATTTTAAGATTTCCAAAACGCAGTTTGACAAATAAAAACGGGTGTGTAATGCTCTAGTATGAAATTATATTGGAAAAGAAGAATCTACACGCGTGCAAATGCGCATGCCTTTCTGCTGTCTGACTGGCTCTATCCTTCCGACTCTCGCGTTATAATCTAGGGGATAATTGAATTATCTCTCAAGATCCGTGCAAATGGCCACATTTAAGTAATAGACAATTGTGTAGTATTACATGAATTTACATTTGTTGATTTTAAGGCAAGATAACCATGAATTATGTATTGTATTCAGAGGCGGGTGCAATATTTCAGTTTGGGGCCCGGAGAAATTGCTGGGTGGGTGGGTCTAAAGACCGCCTTTAGACCTCAGTAAGTCCAGGACAACGTCCTGGGTGGTTCCAGGGGACAAAGCCTATGAAAGCTCCCGCTTTTTTCTTTCTTCTTTTTATTGCGAAAACTAGCACCAGTACTCTCTAAAGTATTTTGATTGCATATCTTTATTCTTAAAAGCTGTATATTTGGCATGCGCATATTTAATATACATTAATGAAAAAAAAGTCTAAAACTATATCGCATTAAAAGTGTACAAATTAAGTTTACTTAGTTCATTCCCAACATTGGGTGCATGATCTTTAGTTCCTTAGAATGTATTAAGTACTAGAGACACACGTTACATGGATATGAAAACAGACACTCAGATTTGATTGATAGGATATTGTTTAAGTTTCCTCTCGAGAATTTTTCACTCATATGAAGACGTCACCATTGCCGGTGAAGGGCTAAAACATAGGCCTATGCTCGGTGCTTACGGCCTTAGAGCAGGGAGGGAATTTATCGTGCCACAGAAGTTGAGACAATGGGCCTCGGTTTTTTGCGTTCTCATCCGAAGGACTGTCCCATTGGGTCGTCTCTTACGACAGGCAAGGAGTACTGAGGACCTATTCTACCCGGTGTTGTAAAGCATAAAATCCCCCCCCCCTCCCGCATAGACTTTTCCTCCGAAAAAACGGGCCCGGGATAGACATTCCCCCCGGAAAGATGGGCCTGGAATAGAATTTCCCCTTACGAAGAATTAACCCGGGTCCAACCCCAACCCCCTAAGAAAAACCGTCCCAGTATAGAAATTCCCCCTAAATGACAGTACACCCCAATTCTTAAATTTTAGCTATGTATCTGTTTCCATTTCTATTACTAGAATTCTCTTGCTTATTTAGACCCAGTAATTCTTCTGATTATTTTTGTGTGTGTGTATCGTGAACAATCATCATCTTATGATTTTTTATAAAAAGGAAATTGCTCAAATCGTGTAATGGTATATCAAAATTCATTCAGACATCTTAAGTCTTTATCGTTATTTACTAGTATCTAACATTTGAATTAGTAAAGTTGGGAAGAACTTAAATGATTTTTTTAATTTAAATAAACGAGAAAATTGAATTACTTTTATTTATACAGTTCATCTATTTCACTTTTCAGATATTTTAATTATACATCTTATAGTCACGTCGCGCACGGTACTGGTGTTACTTTCATACGTGCATTAGAAAATGTTTCCGCTATGTTTACACAGTTGTATATTTTGTGGATTATTAAAGTCTTATACATCAATGACAAGGAAAATATATAAATAATAATAATAGCTTATATAAAATATAATTTACACGCATTATATTATCAATAACGGAATTATATACACGCAGATGTCGTCATTTTTCGTTGTCCCGCGTTACATGAAATACGCATACGCTTTATCCACAGATTAATAAAATGATTGATTTTGTCCCAAATAACGTAAGAATTGGTGTATGATTGTGACGTCCTTATCTAAAAACCATAAACCAATTACTTTAAACATTTAGTTCATAGAATTGATATAGCGACCTTAAAAATGGCAAAGACAGTGCCTGTCAGTGGTGTCCCGTGTTTGTAGATAGACTGCAAATGCAAATCATCATGACCAGTAGCACGCCTAATACAGGGGGAAGTTGACTATCCTTGTTACATTTATAATGTACATGTATCGTGGAGCACAATGTATACCAGTATTATAAAATTCTGAGTATATCCATGAAGTAGATTGATTTTATCGGTGTCCAGTGAAATGTCCTTTTTCTACAAATACCGCGCTTTTTAAACAATTCTACCATTTTATGTCTTATTTCTAAGCATTATTCCAAAGCGAATATTTTAATGAATATAACTTACAGAAAGTACATAAAATTTACTATATAGAATATACAACATTTCATTTTATCCCGCGTCCATTTAGGAAAACGAAAAGATACTTAATGTCCAAATAAATGTCCCATGTGATTTTGTCGCGCAATGACGCGACGTCAATGTACACAACCTACGTCTAGCTAAAACGTAAAATGTTGCTTTTATTATTTTTGAATTATCTAAATTAAAATGATTTTTAAAAATAGTATACAAGGTATTTAAGCTATTGCATGTGTATCTCATAGATATGTTTTACTCTAGATCTGGTACATATACTTTAATTGACTTTATCAAATGACAATTGTACAGACTACATTTAGTTGCATGTACTACTGTATGTCATCGTCGCAAACCACGGGTTATTGTTTCATTCTATTTCACATACGTTTGTGAAATAGAATGAAACAATAACCCGTGGTTTGCGACGATGTACTGTATGTATGCATATAAAAATTCAGCATTGAACAGATACACTTACGGTGTGTAAAACGTTGCAATATTATACAAATCTTGATTTATATACGAAACTCTTTAATCATATTCGATAATCTTGTTATTCATATATGACAAAATTTTAATTATATTCGATAATCTTAATATTTATATGCGAAAATTTTGATTTATATTCGATAATCTTGTTATTTATTTACATTTGGTAACCTTGTTATTTATATTCGATAATTATATAAATCTCGATTTATATTCCATAATATTTGATTCGTATTTGATAATGTTGATGTACACATGCTAGATGTACGCATGAATTTAGTCATATTGATTGTAGGTGAAATGCATAATTTCAAAAATTGATAAAAGAATTAGCTTCATTGACCATGACCTGACCTCGGATGTCTTAAATTTAACTAGAGGAGCTACTCTGCTAAAATTAAACTTTAATAAATATACAGCACTACCAGCCGTGAGACATTTGGCCTACTGCCTGAATTGAATAGTTGACCTTGCCCTAATATGCTGAATAAACCCAGTAGCTATGTCGAAGCTTGGGTGGCTGCCCTGTAATCCCCCATAGGCTGCTTACCTAGCTGGATTAACAAGGGTGATACAAATTTGAATATGTATTAATCGTAATCAGAAACAGGGTGCAAATTTACATATATGGCGGAAAGGGTCGCGTGCAATTTTTTGTGGGGAACTGGGGAGGCGGCCAGTTTGACTACCAACGTAGGGGCAACACAGAGGGCCTTATGTGGACATGGGTGCCTGGACCTGAACGGGTGATCATCTAAGGGGGAAGAGATCTCTGCGCATCTCAGCTGTCTCCTGCGTGCTACCTGGTTTAAAGAGCAAGTACAGAGCAAACTGTGGACCCTCCTACAGTTTCCAACATGCACCAGCCAGTAGCATTCCCTAGGAGGTGGATGTGAGCACAGGCACCAGAACGGTGGATATATATAGCGTGTTAGATCTTATGTACCACCCCCCCCCCCTTCCAATGAATGAAAGATATATACATAAGTCACATATTAAATGAATTGAATGTCAAAATCTTGTTAGAGTATCAGTGACGTGTTGAACAACCTCACTGTTGTATTTAGGACCCAGGTGATCTCTGGCGGGTGTGAGCGATTGCCCCTGGAATATTTCGCCCATATGCGTTGGTACTCCAGAAGAGTAGAGGAAGCCTCTCTCTCTCTCTCTCTCTCTCTCTCTCTCTCGTAGAGTAAAATAAAAAAAATTCGCATATGAATATCAAGATTTCTCACATATAAATCAAAATTTCCGTCCGCATATAGATATCAAGATTTCTCACATATAAATCAAAATTTCCGTCCGCATATAGATATCAAGATTTCTCACATATAAATCAAAATTTCCGTCCGCATATAGATATCAAGATTATCGAATACAAATCAAGATTTCCGCATATGAATAACAATATCATTAGATCAAAAGTTCAACATCTGACAAAAAAATCTAAAGTCACACGGTTTTCACGAGACCACCCCTTCAAAACTAAATATGATATATATTGAAACTAACCGATTCGCAAGTAAAACATACGAGTATAAATAACACTCTGTATACCTTTTCTACTGTTTATTCAGAAATGAAAGTGAACATTAAAACGTTAAAATGTAATATTATTTGGAAGTTTTTATCTCTCACTTCAACTCACCGTGGTTATTATTATTATTCATTTATAAAGCGCAAAACTACATATACTTTCTATGCGCTGGTTGTTGTTTTTTTTCCACTAGAGCGTGATCGATGTAGATCGATGACAGAAACGTACGGGAGTTTTTACCCCCCCCCCCCTTCCGTGTTTGGCATTAATAAAAAGTATTAAAGAGAGCAATGATTATTAAGTCTATATATATCCTAGAAAAAACCAAAACTGATTTTTTTTACTGTGTTCAAATTTTTCAGAGGTCATATTCATAAGAATTGCAAGCCTTATTTCATGGGATGGTTACCTGTAAAATACGAAACGAAATCGAAAGGAAACGAAATCTACCGAAGCAAAACGAAACCTACCGAAACGGGTACCCTTATTTCATACGACATGCCTGCTGTTGTAGGCACGGTGAAATAAATACAGTACGTATACTTTGGAGTATTTCTAAGAATTCATAATTTTTATGAATGTACACTATACACGTACAAAGATTTATTTTCAATTTTTAAACATTAAATCATGCATGTGCTTTAGTTATGATATTACAGCTTGGAGATAATGAATTTGTTTAAAATGTGACGTTGCTTTCGTGATTATATTTTGCCACAATTTATGACGTTATAAGTGTAACGTAAAGTGACACCAGTACCGTGCGCTTAGTGAGTCGATTTTTTACGAAAAATCCTACTTATATTGACCATCGTTAAAGTCTTTTGGTAAGCATATTGTATTTACAATAAAAATATTTGTTTGTTTTATGAATATCGTAATATTAATGAGCGCATATCTATTTCCTTAAACTATTATAACAAATGAAATCCGGAAACAGGGGGGGGGGGGGGGGTTATATATATACCAGGGCGATTTTTCCGCCAAAGGGGAGACTCTATACTGATTTTGTACATAGGGGGAAATTATATCCTGGGGCGCAATTCCGGGCCCGTTTTTCCGGGGGGGGGGGGGGTCTATGATACAACACCGGATCCCCACGGGATGAAACATATCTGATATACATATTACATGTAAAAGCCCTACATTAACTGGATACTGGATATTGGACTACAAGGGCTTTGCAATTGAGGACTAACCAAATCACGGTTAGGGTGGTTCGGGAGGGGTTGTCCCCCCCCCCCCCTTACGGGAGAAAATATTGAAGCATTACAGGTAATGATCAATTGCAATTGCAATTAAATTCTTATCTTTGAAATGATGGGGGGGTTCCATCTCCACACCCCTTAATTCTGCAAGTGAGACTGTTAGTTAACTCTATGATAAAATTTAGAAGATATAAAACAGAAAGAATTTTGATACAAGTAAAAAGTTTCATATATTTTTGGAAAATTATCTAGATGTGCAATATTTAGGATTAAGCTCAATAAAAATCCGAAGTACGTAACATTTGATAAGGGTAATTTTCGCATGGGGCGCCTCTATGCCGGCTTGATTAGATCGCGTCGTATACGTACATTTAATGACAGAGTGAAATTTTAGTGTTTTTATTGAAGAAAATATGTGGTTGTCATAGACAAAAAACTCCGCACTTTTATCGTGTCCAGAGTTAAATGTCGCACTTTTAAAGGTATTTTGTTGATTAGGAATATGCATTGATTGATCACTATTTTACGATCAAGTGTTGCATCTATATATTTTGGAAAATGAACTATACGTGATGGCTGGTCGAGGGGTTGGGGAAAGGGTGGGTGCTTTGATCAGTCCGCTACTAAAGTTTTCCTAGTAATGAAGACAGTATTAGTTCTTCATTGTAAAATCTATTTCCAATATCAACCGTAACTATTTCAACTCCAGTAAAGCTTCCACCAAAAAATTACAACAAACAACAAATCATCGATACATAAATGTTCGAGATTATGTCTCTAGGTAGTGTCAAAAATAACAACGAAATCTTTCTTTGGAAGCGGAAGACCATAATGATAACAGAGATAACAATGAGGTCTTCAGTTGGAAGCGGAGGACCTGAATTACAGTAAACAAAAAACCCATTTATACTAGACTAGATAGGTTAGGGTCAATGGCTTATGATCTCGTGTCTGACGAAGCGTAACGTGTAGAATATAATAGGGTAGATTGTTAATTGGGAATACAAAATGACTGACTAGTGGGACCACTATTTTTTTTTTATTTAAGTAGTGTCAAGAACAACGAAATCTTCCGTTGGAAACGGAAGACCTTAATGATATCTTATTCAGGTTTCCATTTGGGAGCAGAAGACCTTAACTACAAGACTTGTTCGGTTAGGGTCAATGTGTTATGTTGTCGTGTCCGACAAAGCGTAACGACTAGGATTTAAAAGGATAGTTTGTTAATTGGGAATACACAATGACTGACCAGTTGGGTCACTATATTTTTTTTTATATCCGAACTAAACATCGTGTGATTATTTCCTGTACATATATGAAGTATTCAAATTGTACATTGTATAGAATATCAGGGACTAAGTAGAGTGATTGAACAGTATTTTCCGTTCAAGTGCCATTTATATCTGGTCAAAACGAGCCTTTTGTCAATTTTGGACCATAAATTCTGCAGGAGGAGGGGTGGCTTCTGCTCCTCCGCCGCTAAAGTTTTGGTTTTTTTTAAATTTCAAAATATTCATAAATAAACACCGCACGATTATCTATTCTAAATATTCAAATTATTCAAAATGTTAACGTTGTCTATTTCAACTTTCAATATAGTTAGGAAGCTAAGTGAATAACGCTGAATTTTACCGCAGATATCCATTGACTTCATTTACCTGATTATTATAGATCAACACAATTATATTTATATGTGTACTTTTAAAAAGTGGCGGATCCAGGGGGTTAAATTGCAATATGAATACTTTACTTTTGAAGAAAGAAAAAATAGAAAACCCAAACAGATAGAAACTCCAAATAAACAATGAAACATACTAGTAAAGATCACAGGAATTTATCACGTACAAAATCAGTATCTAGGTAGTATTAGTGGGTTAGTGTCTGACGAAGCGTAACGGCCAGAACTCAATGGTGAAGTTCGTTAATTGGAATTACACAATGACTGACCAGTGCTTTACGTTCAAGGGTAAAAATGGGCCACTTGTCAATTCTAGAAATTGAACTGTGCGAGGGAGAGGGGGATGTTCGCTCTCGGTCATCCACCACTAAAGTTAATAAACATCATATGATGAATTCCTTAACATGTATATATGTAAAGTATTCAAAATGTTAACATTAAATTTACTTGTATTTTAACTTCCAATAATGTTACAATGATAGATGAGTACCGCTGTTATAGGCATCACCAAAATTATCTAGCTAGTGGCGGATCCAGAGGGGTAAGAAGTAGGCATAAAATCGTGATAACAGTACTTTGCTTTTGGAATAATGATAAATAAACCCTGACAAGACAACCCTGATATATATATATAAATGTCCGTGATCATAGAAATGTATCACATAAAAAATCGATGACTAAGTGGAATAACAATTAATTGTCAATGATAACAGGTTTTCATTGCGAAGCAGACCTTAATTACAATAAACAAGTACACCCACAAGATGTTGTCGTGTCTGACGAACCGTAACGAGTAGGATTTAAAAGGGTAGTTTGTTAATTGGGAATACACAATGACTGACCAGTGTCCCCACTACATTTTTTTTTAAATTTCCGAACTAAACATCGTGTGACTGTTTATACCATACAAATATGAAATATTCAAATTGTACATTGTAGAATACCAGGGACTAAGTAGAGTTACAATGGGAGTAGTTTTTTTAATTGGAAGTACACAATGACTGACCAATATTTTCCGTTTGAAAGTGCCATTTCTATCTGGTCAAAACGAGCCTTTTGTCAATTTTGGACCATAAATCCTGCAGGAAGAGGGATGGCTTCCGCTCCTCCGCCTCTAAAGTTGTTTTTCTAATTTCAAAATATTAAAAAATAATCCTCGTATGATTATGTATCCTAGATATTTAAAGTATTCGAAATGTTAACGTTATTTCAACTTTCAATATAGTTAGGAAGCTAATATTAAGTGAATAACGCTAAATATTACCGCAGATATCCATTGACTTCATTTACCTAATTAGTAGATCAACACAATACGTCTACCTAATAACTGGCGGTTCCAGGGGGTTAAACTGCAATATCAATACTTTGCTCTTGAAGAAGAAGAAGAAGGGGGAAAAACCAAACAAATAAAAACTCCAAATAAGCAATGAAACACACGAGTAAAGATCATTAGGAATTTATCACGTACAAAATCAACTCACGACTAGTGTCAGTGGCTGTATTCAATGATGAAGTTTGTTAATTAGAAATACACAATGACTGACCAGTGTTTTACGTTCAAGGGTAATGTCTATCTGGTCAAAATGGGCCGCTTGTCAATATTAGAAATTGAATTGTGCGAAGTAGGGGTGGAGTGTCGTTCTCGGTTATCTACCACTAAAGTTAATAAACATAACATCATATGATGAAGGCATGCCTTTATATATATATATATATATATATATATATATATATATATATATATATATATATATATATAAAGTATTCAAAATGTTTACATTAGATTATATCTACATTTATTTTAACTTTCAATAAGTTAGAATGATAGGTGAGTACATGTACCGCTGTTATAGGCATCACCAGAATTAATTTAGCTAGTGGCGTATCCAGGGGGGTATTATAAGAAGTAGGTATAAAATCGTTGTAACGGTACATGTACTTTGATTTTTGAACACTGATAAATAAATCAGATAATCCTGATATATAAATGTCCGAAATCATAGAAATGTATCACAATATAAAATCGTTGACTAAGTAGTGTCAATGGATTGATTTAAGGTTTCATGTCCATTGAAGCATAACGATTATGATTTACGAGGGTAGATTGTTAATTAATTGGGAGTACACAATGACTGAACAGTGCTTTACATTCAATAGTCGTGTATATCTGGTCATTAAGTGGCTGGGGAAATAATTAGTACTATGCGTGAGGGATGGGAATGGGACGGGGGATCCGCCCATTCGCCACTGAAGTTATTATTTGAAAAATAAACATCGTATAGTTAAATTCTTTTGCGTATACAAGGTATTCAAAATATTAACGTCATCTATTTTATCATCCAATGAAATTAAAATGATAAGTGAAGACTGTTGTATCCACACAACTTGTGTAACTAATTAGTGGCGGATCTCGGGGTTAATACATTTGTAAGTAGACCTAAAAATTTGCGATAACATTGCTTTGCTTTATGAGTAAAAAAAGTCTACAATATTAATAAAACATTGATACACAAATGTCGAAAATCATATAAGTTTATCACTATAAAATCGCTCGAGATGTTTAGAACACTTAGAGCCGAACTTCCCTAGAGTCGAGACGTCTGTTAACCGTTTATTCGGACACGCCTGTCAAAGTCTTTTCGACGCTTAATGTAAAGGTAGCAATCGGAGAAAGTACTTTGACTTGAGAATGAATACGATTGTAGAAGGGAGGGAAAGATGGACCGAAGCATACATTTTGTAAAACGATTCTTGTGTTGTTAAATAATCGAGAATCTTATTTGAGATGTCTGATTCGGTTCACTAAACAACTTAGCATCACCTAGCAGAGTTCATGTTTCACCGTAAGCACTTAACACTAATTTTAGAATATGTAAACAAGTTGTAAGCTAGGCCTATTCCGTAATTACGACATATGAAGGGTTGTGAATAGTGAATGTGAGCAACTGCATGTGAATGCACGGGCAATGGAAGTTGATGTAAATAGATACATGTAGTATGTGCATGTATATATATTTATACATGCACATACTATATATTTACATTAACTTACAGTGCCCGTGTGTGAATGAGTATTTCATAGTGTTCTTGTCTGCTTGTTGCAATAATATAGTCCCGTCCAATTTTATATGGATATTTTTGTGCAAGGGTTATATGTATACAATTAAAATTGCATGGGGAAAAGTTTAGTAATGCAGAGCTCTAATATCTTTTATTATCTCTCATGTTTTTTAGACATTTATTCACAAACACATAGGCCTACACATAAGAGTTTATAATTACTATATATATTTAAAAATTAATGCCATGCCTTGGCTTTTAAGTACATTTTAAGAATCATGACAAACAACACTTTTTAAGATACAATTTTCTGTTTTATTGTTATATTCATGGAATAAAAATCCCATCCTGTGTTTTATTTGGGATATCTATTCCCATTCATGCTCAAATAGGATATTTACTGCCATTTCATGTTCATTATGGGACATTTCCTCCTATGGGACATTGTATCCCATATTAAGTTTAAATATGGGAGTTAAAATCCTATGGGAGAAATTATATTTTTTCTCCCATAGGATTTTTTGTGGGAGTGAAAATCCCCCAAGTGGGATTAAAAATCCCTCCAAAATCCCATGGGATTTTTTGATTTCAGGTGAAATATCTTAAAAACTACAATAGGTGCAAGTGTAAATGTTGGTGCATGTCTTGTGAACATAAAATCCCATCTTTTTTTGTGAAGGGTTTATTTGTATCCTTAATAAAAGGGTTGGCGAAACTCCGGACTTTTGTCGTGTCCAGAGTTAAATGTCGCACTGTTAATTCCTAAATTTGCCTTTAGAATTTTAATCAGTGTCGTGGTTTGCAGTCGGTTATAATATGTATTCGATACCATAATTTATATTACGTATGCCTAAGTAATGTTTACGTATGTTGTCCCGGTAGCACGACTTTACGCGCCTTTAATTTGAAGAGTTCCACTAATGGAAATGATAAGTATTGGTATGGAACAAACCAGACAGCATTCGTCCTGACAACACCTTATATTTGCATATCATTATAAAGACCATAGAATTTGCTAAAAACTAAGGGTGGTAATACAGTAACATTTATGCTGAATACGGTAAATGTATTATAGCATTAATGAAAAGTGTAAAAATGTTTTATCAATTTCTATATTATCCTTTTTTGAGTGTCGTACATGTATCTCCTTAAATTGTTATGAATACATGAATTTGTATTATCGAATGGTGCTTATGCTGAATTTAAGAAAACCGGGAACAAAATAATCAAAGATCCCGGTTAAAGCGGGTTGAAGCAATCTGAAAACAAGAGGGATAACTTCTATCACAAATCGTAATTTTTTTTCATCCAGGGAGAAACTTTATATTGACTTTATTTATAGGGAAAATAATACACATGTACATGTATATTGAGGCGTTTTTACCCAGTAAGGAAAGCCGAATCCGGGTCCGGTTTTTTTATATTCAATACGGGGGAAGTATATGCTAGAACACTGTCATTAAAGGTGAAAGTCACGAATCTTTCGGATATGACCTAATGAAGGGAGGTCACGGTAACGTTGGCACTCTCTCTGCAGATGGTTACATTTCTATCAGTTATCGAAGTGGACGTCAAACAACATACACACATTTAGGTGTGACGTGGCGTCGAGATCGAGAATCGAACGCGGACCTCCCAGTTTCAAAGCTAACGCTTTAATTATCACTCTACCGCGACCCTTAGTAGTTCGTCTTGGTCAATTGAAAGTCATGATGACCACACTACCTTCTAAACAGAGAAATAAAACATTTTGTTACCTTATTTGGTCATAATGTTCCCTAGCTTGCTTGGTGTTATACTGTTAATCTAATTAGCTGTGTTTATAAAATGGGAAACATATTACTGTAACGTGCGAGACCCGAGCGATCTCCTTGGGATCGTACTTGGTTTGCCCAAGTCTTATAAGGATAATAACGAATGCAAAATATACAGATAATGGACACTTGTCTAGTGTAAAACAAATTCTTATATACAGATATGCTTGTGTCACTTGCCTAGTGCTATAATTAACAAAGAGAACTCACTTATGCCTATTTTAATCAAGGTGCTGCCTCTTGGCTACCCACACCACTTGGCAGCTTGCCACTTGGCTTTACTCACACCACTTGGCAGCTTGCCACTTGGTAGCTTGCCACTTGGTCACCCGCACTTGCCACTTGGTAGCTTGCCACTTGGTCACCCGCACTTGCCACTTGGTCACCCGCACTTGCCACTTGGCTTATGCAAACACACCACTTGGCAGCTTGCCACTTGGCTTACTCACACCACTTGGCAGCTTGCCACTTGGTCACCCGCACTTGCCACTTGGCTGATGCAAACACACCACTTGGCAGCTTGCCACTTGGTCACCCGCACTTGCCACTTGGCTTATGCAAACAATGTATTGCCACACGACCCGTAGTCAACTTGGCTCTCTGTGATCACTTGGTCACTTGCCACTTGTCAAACAGTAGTATACCTATGATAACTACTTACACTAGTTCTGACTCTCACGACTATGGTCTCTAGTTTGTAATTAAGCCTGACAACAATTCGTCGTCATGCAAGTTGAACATATCAATTCACCCTAGCACACCGGCCTTTTTCCAATATAAATAATCTTTACGTCAATAAGCATAATTTTCTATAGGCAAGAATCCGATTTTTGAGCTTACTTTGCTCATCTGAACCAAACATTCATTTTCATCTTATTTATATACATACAACATTCATTCTTGTAATTTCTTTTAATCAATTAACACGTTAATTAAATTATATGCAATGATTTCTTGATTTACAAAATACTGCAAAGGGGAATAACTCTCAACCGCTTCATTACTAAGACTCATTTTGCAAACGTTCTTTACCAAAACATAATATTAGAGGCATTTTTCTTCAGAAATCATTTTATTCACACGAGCTTCTGACCTCAAACTTTAGGTCTAAAAAAAATCAATAGTTGGCAATCCTTTTGTAATAGATAAGTTTCATTCCTCAACGCAAATATCTGAAACCTAATGCGTTACTGACAGACAGACACTGTCAGACACACAAATTGATATCCCCTGCTATCACTAATGCGTGGGGGACAACAAT
This sequence comes from Ostrea edulis, assembly GCF_947568905.1. Taxonomy (NCBI): domain Eukaryota; kingdom Metazoa; phylum Mollusca; class Bivalvia; order Ostreida; family Ostreidae; genus Ostrea; species Ostrea edulis. The sequence goes on from NC_079172.1 coordinate 9,681,222, forward strand.
ATTAATCTGATAGTTACGGCTGATTTTTAATTGTAATTTTTTTTTACCAAGTATGGTTATGCAACCATTCTAGAGGATATTGAAATGTTAACGTTCAACGGACATGGATGAGAGTCGTTGTACTTTAAGACTAAGTAGCTACAATAACTAACCCTGGTCAATAACTAACTCTGATGAAATCAATGCGAGTTAAACAGACAGGTACTAATTTCAGTAATCGCATGGAAACGTCATACTTATACTAAAATGACTGGATATTAGTACGTGTGTTCACGATGGATGTATTTCACAAATACTAAGGTCGTTATAACGATCTATTTTGCCAATACAACCTGTCATTGGGCCAAATGCTGTCTGACGTGTTCCAAATCAATAGTTAGGCCGTTCTTTACACACTGATTTTGACTGCGGATTACTCTGTATGCCTGATCGAAATATAGTGGTCGCGACAGGTGTGAGCGGTCTACTGGGGATGATAACTGATAGCACATGATCCCATCCCTGGTATGTCCAGGGATCCGTGTTTGCCCTGGTGTTTCCAGGATTCCGTATTTTGTCCAACTCGTAATTTTGTATTCTTTATAGGCGTTATGAGATTAATAATATAATCGTTACTAGTATTTTCACCTTTTCAAGTGAAGCGTTAAAATTCGTGACACGATTTCATATTTATATAAAGCATGTAGTTGCTCTGTTTATTACAATGATTAGGTCCTGTCCATTGATGACCTACAGAATATTGAATGAATGAAGATAACGAACAGTCACCAATCCCATAAATCCCACAAAGAATACAAACTTCAGAGCAGGACAAACATGGACCCCTGGACATTTCAAAGTTGGATAAGTTGTCTAGGAGGAGTAAGCATCCTCTGTTGACATATGCATGTAACACCTGCTGTGAGATCTATATTATTCTGCTCAGTGAAACGGGGTAACAAGAAGTCAAAATGACTATGAACAAGTACAGATAACGAACAGTGATTAATCTCATAAATAAAGAGAAAAGCAAATACGGCCCTTGGACATACATGTACCAAAGGTGGGATTAGATGCCTAGTAGGAGTAAGCATTCTGACCGGCCACACCCGCCCTTAGCCCGATATCTTGATCAGATAAACGGAGTAACCCGTCGTTAAGATCAGTATGTAGGGAACGGTCTAACAATTGGTATGAAGCACATCAGACAGCATTCACCCTATTGATAGGTTGTATTTGCAAAAATCACAATAGCGACTGTAGAATTTGCGAAATCTTACCTTCAAGCGAGACTTTGGAAACCCCTGTAACATCACTTGCACTGTATGTATGTTACAACATTTGCAAGTTTTGTTTTTGGAAGTGATGTTATATAGAGCAGTAATCGGAAGTGATGTTATGTAGAGCAGTAATCGGAAGTGATATTATATAGAGCAGTAATCGGAAGTGATGTTATATAGAGCAGTAATCGGAAGTGATATTATATAGAGCAGTAATCGGAAGTGATGTTATATAGAGCAGTAATCGGAAGTGATGTTATATAGAGCAGTAATCGGAAGTGATATTATATAGAGCAGTAATCGGAAGTGACGTTATATAGAGCAGTAATCGGAAGTGATGTTATGTAGAGCAGTAATCGGAAGTGATGTTATATAGAGCAGTAATCGGAAGTGATGTTATATAGAGCAGCAATCGGAAGTGATGTTATGTAGAGCAGTAATCGGAAGTGATGTTATATAGAGCAGTAATCGGAAGTATGCTCTACGTTACACATATATCAACAACACACACATGTAAACATACACACACATGTAAACACACACGTACATGTAAACACACACGCGTACATGTAAACACACACGCACATGTAAACACACACAATGTAAACACACACACACATATGTAAAACACACATGTAAACACGCACACGCAAACACACACACGCACATGTAAACACACACGTGTAAACACACACGCACATGTAAACACACACACATGTAAACACACACGCGCATGTAAACACACACATGTAAACACACACACACATGTAAACACACACGCACATGTAAACACACACAATGTTAACACACACACACAAACGTAAACACACACACGCACATGTAAACACACACAATGTAAGCACACACGCACATGTAAACACCCACACATGTAAACACACACGCGCATGTAAACACACACATGTAAACACACGCACATGTAAACACACCCACATGTAAACACACACACACATGTAAGCACACACGCACATGTAAACACACACACACATGTAAACACACACACACACACACACACACACATGTAAACACACACATGTAAACACACACGCACATGTAAACACACACACACACACACACACACACACACATGTAAACACACACGCACATGTAAACACACACACATGTAAAATGCTATTTATTATACACATGTAAGGAGCTCTTTATCACTAGCACGTTTATAGTGTTTTACAAGTACCTGTAAAATTGAAATACACATATAACCTTCATTGTGGTGTGGGTGTCTGTAGATTCCAATTTGTGGTAACGGTATAAAACGTAGGACTATAATTAGCAACGTTGATTCTTAAGCATATTCGATAACTCCAATCTGGGAAATAATTAAGGATTTTATATCATCAAAACTTTATTATACATACATTTTGCCAATAATGAAGAAGACAATGACATCAACAATAGGATGTTCGGAGTCTTTTATATATTTTTTTATTTCAATCGAACCAAATTTTAGGCGTAATCGTATGTTTATCGTGTAATTATATGCCGAATGGGGAAAAAATAACTTATTTTTGTATCAAATTTTCAATAGTATTAATTGTGAATAAGGGATTGACTTAACTGTGAGGAAGGCCTATAAGGGACGAAAAACCACCAATGACCCCATTTTCGTTTAATGGCCACAGAGCCTGGTGTATGTCAGCTTCTGTCAGTGTGCTATTGAATGTTACATATGATTTTAGACGAATATTTCTCTCTATAATTTTCACTTCTTCGTCTTCAAGCCTAACAAGTTTATGCCTATATGGAAATCCATCACCGTCGACCTGCACGTCAAAATGCTCACCCCGAAGCCGAAGTCTGTTCTGGAATCAATGACGTTTACATTTATACATACGCGGCGGTACTTAGGCTGTCGAAAACCCGAAAACTTAATCACACATCATCTTTCTAATAACGGTCTACCGAAGTAGATTGCAGATGGATTTGATTTAATTAGAAGATCTGTTGCTAAGTGGATGATGCCATACACAATCGCATCCATCAGAACACTTAAGACGGAACTGACTTGTCTCCCTTTAGACATTTTGAATTATTTAAGACAATGTAACAAACGTATGCTGTCTGGGGATAAGAACCTGGTAATGCGAACGGCAAACATGGAACAAATTACAATCGATAAACGTAAATATCCTCTGACTATAATCAAATGTTTTTGACCAAACTCAGCTAATAACAACATCTACAGCATTTTTTATGAATGAGAAGATTATGCTGTTGTGACAGAAGAATCACGACCAAACGATTATACGATATGATATTCTGTTTCGGCAAAATTTTCTTTTATTTTACGTCTCTTTATAAACCGAAACAGATGCATGTTCAAAATAAGGAAAAAAAGTTTTACATTAGATAATGACAGGGGCATTAGCGGTGAAAGTGATGGCAACCATTTTTTTCCAAATTATTTTGAATTGTATAGGAATATACATACTAAGAAAAACATTTATTTTGTATAAAAACAAGACAAATCTAATAAAACGACACTAGATAACCGTTTTTGGTGTAAAGAAATATATAAAAAGAATTATTGTCTTCCACGACAATTATAATTTAATCAGCAAAAATCATATAATCTTGTGTCTGTTTTGAGGACAAAAAGTGTTTGAAATAATTAAATACTGGTGTTATTACTGAGACATACATGTATAAGATGGGGCAATTTTCATTGAATTAATTTTTTGTGTCAAAATGGCAGCTAATGCCCATTTAATATAATATGTGAAAAAACAGAGGTAGAGCGTTCGCCCCGCATGTGGAATATCGGGGTTCGAATCCCGGTCGGGATAGACTTAAGTTGTTAAAACAGGTAGTGATAGTTCCATCGCCAAACGCTCGACATCTCCTTAAAACGGATGTCCCGTGTCACAGTAGATGTGGCACGCTAAAGAACCCTCCCTGCTCCATGGCCGTAAGCGCCGAACATAGACCTAAATTTGAAGCCCTTCACCGGTCTTAGTGACGTCTCCATATGAGTGAAATATTCCCGAGAGGGACGTTAAACAAGATACAATCAATCAACCAATCCTCTAAATCGGGTACCTGTGGTATAACTTACCTTTAACAAATATATATTCTCCAGATTTTTCTTCTATCTTTATTCTCCTATTGTATATATGTTATGTGTAAATCTCCTTTAGGAGGAAATAAAATATGAATGAATTAATGATCACACACAGGTGGATGAGAAAATACTTGTTCAAAAGGATATCCATTGAAAATCGGGTACCGACTATATCGTAAGGACATGTCAAGTTGCATCATTTGTTTTCTTCCAAGTGTTTCCTTACATTCTTTATGCCTGTGGTACCGGTGTGATACATAGGCCACCAACAACACTCCTCCATCTGGTTCTGTTTTGTGCCAGTCTGGCCAGGTCTTGCCACCTATATCCCTCAGACTCCATTTCTGCATGGACATTTCGTCTCCAAGTGTTTCTTGGCCTTCCTACTTTCCTTTTCCCCTGAGGGTTCCACTGTAACCTTGTCTGGTGATAGAGTTAGCTGGCTTTCGTAAAGTGTGGCCTATCCAGCTCCATTTCCGTTTTTTTTTTTTAGCTCTAACTCTATGGGCTACTGTTTGGTCTTCTCCCATAGATCCACGTTGGTTATCTTTTCAGGTCATCTAATCTTCAGTATTTGTCTAAGGCATTTGTTGATAAAGACCTGTAGCTTGTTAATGAGGTGTTTGGTGGTTTTCCAAGTCTCGCAGCCGTATAATAGAATCGTCTTGACATTGGAGTTGAATAACCTGATTTTGGTGTTCAAAGTAATATTGCCTGCTCTCCAGACAGTTATCATCATTCTGAAGGCTGTTCTTGCTTTTCCTATTCGGCTTTTGATGTCTTGTTCCGAGCTTCCCCGACCGTCCATGATACTGCCAAGATATGTGAAGGAGTCGCCTTCTTCCAGAGGAGTTGATTTTACTTTGAGACCGGCCTGGCTGTTTGTATTTGACTTGAGTACTTTGGTCTTTCTTGTACTGATGATAAGGCCAGTCTCAGCTGTTCTTTCTTCTAACCGGGATAGTTTGTCTTCCATCTGTTGGTGGTTATGAGACAGAAGGGCAATGTCATCAGCAAAATCTAAGTCGTCAAGTCGTGACATTAGTGTCCACTGGATGTCATTTCTTTTGTTGTTAGTAGTTTGTTTCATTATCCAGTCTACCGCTAGGAGAAACAGGAAAGGTGACAGCAAGCATCCCTGACGTATCCCTGTCGTGATGTCAAAGGGGTCTGTGAGCTGACCTTCATGCAATATTCTGCTCTTCATACCTGTATGTGTGTTCTTGATGATGGTGATGAACTTTTCAGGTATTCCATAGTGTCTCATGAGTTTCCAAAATAAATTTCTATCAAGGCTGTCGAAGGCTTTCTGGAAGTCTACAAACACTATATATAATGTGTTTACTTGATGGCCATGTATTTCAGCAATATTTATTTTTCCTGCCTCTAATGTATCGATAGTAATACAAAATGGAATATCACCACATGTTCTTAAATTTTCCGTAGAGTGACAATCTTCCCTTTGTGATGAATTATAGTGACCTCCATAGGAGATTACAATAACATATCAGTAGAGTTTAAAAATCAATATTATTTTTTAACATTATGAATATGTAATTCTGAATTAATTAACAATTAATTTAGAAATTTGCTGGTCCAAAAAATGCATTGAACCAAACTTCCCCGATTTGTACAAAGACAGCTTTTTAAATTACTGCTGAATAAAAGTATACCCAATACTATATGATTTAGACAATTCTATTTTGGAAATAATGAAAATATTTTTTCAAATGCATATTGATTGATTGTATCTTGTTTAACGTCCCTCTCGAGAATCTATGAGAGACAAGTAAAAAACGTTCAATATATTTCTAAATACTTTTTTCCTTTTTCCAAATATATTATTGATTAACAATATTTAGTTTGTTAGCCGATATTCATTTCTTGGAAGACCAACTATAGTAACAGTTTTGGCGCCAAATTATATTCTCGTGCCATAGTTTGAAATACACACTCTCCCAACACTTACGATCTCCTACCAACAGATAATAGAACAAGAGGTACTGTGAGCAATGCTCACTAAGAATACCCCCCCCCCCTCCCGCTTACCCCAATCTCCCAAAGGGTGTTGTTAATAGGTATAAATTACCTCTTTCCAGAGTATAAAAATATGGTATGCCTTTGTAGAAGAAAATGGAAGGTATAGTCCGAACACAAATCCATGGCAAAAACCTATAATTTTGACCGTGAGATCAAAGGTCAAGAATGTATATGACACATAGTCTCATGGTGATACACCCATGTCTTATGGTATGACTATGTCAAAACCCTATAATAAATTTTGACCTTGAGGTCAAAGTTCAAGGTCATATAAAGGTCATGAAGGTACCCGACACATCGTCTCATGGTGATACACTGTGTCAGATATGGTATGCCTATGTCAAAGAACAAAGAAGTCATGGCCCTGACATGAATCCATTGTAAAAACCTTTAATTTTGACCTTGAGGTCAAGGTCATATAGAGGTCATGAAGGTACTCGACACATCGTCTCATGGTGATCCACCTGTGTATCAAATATGGTATGCCTAAGTCAAAGAACAAAGAAGTTATGGCCCGGACACAGACAGACAGACGGACAGAGTGATTCCTATATACCCCTCTGAACTTCGTTTGGGGGGTATAAAAATGCTTTGCAAGCTTCTATCTTAAACGCAGTTTGTAAATCTTTTAACTCCTTATATGTACATGTACAAATATTTAGTTATTTCGAAAATTCAATAAATGATAGTATCTCTAGATAATTAAATCATTGAATGCCCATTGTAATAAGATTGATATACACTTGTTTCCAATTAAAGGCTGATTGTATACCTAAATCAATTACCTATTTCGCTTCACCTAAATCAATTACCTATTTCTCGTCACAGGTAGGCCTTTTTAAATCGTAGCAGAATCATAACTATGAAATATTATAAAATGACTTTATTTGTCAAGCAGATCAAATCTGTACAACCTATCAAATAAAGACCTACAACAATACAATATTATTCATTTTGTATCGTTATATTATTTCTGTATTTCACTACATTTAATAGGATTTTCCGAGTCCGTAGCTACAGAGTCAATGCTATCTACGAATTCTGGATAAATAAAACGAGTTTCTTTCCCGAGAGTATTGTGTGTTATTATAGGTTGGATTTGGAACACAGATGGAATTGCCGTTGTCCATCACAGGCTCTTTAAACCACCATGGGCTGTGGATGATAATCCTTCCAAATCATGCCGTCCGTTCCTTCAACTTAAATTTACTAACAAATGAATAGATGCTGTCAGCATAAGCAGCATTCGTCATTAAAAAAAAGTTCAGTCTTGCATTCCATCATATTTCATGTCACGTTTGATTCACTTTTGCCTTACATCAACATACAATTAGGTCCACATTACATTCGTACAAAACTTTACTCTGTTCCATTGAGAGTTTTGTATACGTTATTTGAAGAAGCTACAGCTAGTCTATACTTAGATTTTTCAACACCTGAATATAGACTGAACTCTATGATTATGGATGTTGCCTATCACATGTTCTTTAAACCAGCACAGGTCATGGATGATATTCCTACCAAATCATGCCGCCTGTTCCTTAAGCTCAAATTTATAAACAAAGGACTAGATGCCATCAACATCAGCAACATTCTTCGTCATAAAAGGGTTCAGTCGTGTATTCCAACTTATTTCAAGTTCAAGTCTACACCCTGTATTTCCTACAGCTATACTTCTACTATAATAGCATCCAAACTTTTTAATGCCCTTTCAAAAGATGAAATTCTTCAAAACCATGCTTCAGTTTTAGACACATTTAATACCCCAGTCAATGGGTCGAATGAATATGAGTTACCCTATCTATAATGGATTCCTAAACTACATAAAAACCCTTACAGAGAAACTTTGCTGGTTCCAGTAAGTGCTCTACCAAGCTCCTAGCTTTGCTCTTCACGGAAATATTAACAGCTGTGAAGGAGAAACATCAAACTTACTGTGCGACTACATATGCTAGAAGTGGTGTTAATCAAATGTGGATTCTAAAAAATTCTAAAGAACTTTTAGTAAACTTGAAATCGCAAAACTTTTTCGAAATCAATAACATCAAAACCTTTGACTTTTCAACACTATACACGATCATTCCTCACGATAAATTTAAGACTAGACTTTTTTTACATCATAGACAGTTGCTTCTTCGACAAAAATGGAAAAAGGAAATATTCATATCTAGTGATCAGTCATCCATCCACTCACTTGTTAAACACCACTCTGATTCCACGCACAAGTACTCTGAAGTTGAAATAAAAATATGCTAGAGTTCCTCATTGACAATATCTTTGTGGTGTTTGGTGATCAGGTCTTCCAACAATCTCTTGGGATTCCCATGGGCACGAATTGTGATCCTTTGTTAACTGACCTGTTTCTATATTCATATGAAGCAGAATTTATTCAAAAACTTCCACGCGACAAGAAAAAATTTCTTGCTATTGCCTTCAATTCGACATTTAGATATATCGACTACGTTTTATGTATTAACAATAATAAATTTCATTCATATGTCGATTCAGTATATCCCTGTGAGCTCGAAATAAAGGACACCACAGAGTCGTCCACTTCTGCTTCATACTTGGATATTTTATTGAAAGTAGACATTAACGGCAAACTGACAACTCAACTATATGACAAACAGGATGATTTCAGCTTCTCCGTCGTCAACTTCTCATATTTATGTAGCAATATTCCATTATCACCTGCACATGGTGTTTATATCTCTCAACTGATTCGATACGCAAGAACTTGTTCTGCGTAAAGTGGGTTTTTTTTAAATCGAGGCAAGCTACTGACAAACAAGTTGATGGTTTCAAGAGTCTCGATTGAAGTCAGCATTTCGCAAATTCTATGGTCGTTATAACGATGAAGTTCGTCAATACAACCTATCATTGGGTCAAATACTGTCTGACGTGTTTCATACCGATTGTTGGGTCGTTCTTGGCACACTGATTTTGACTACGGATAACTCCGTTTACCTGGTCAGTATATGGGGCTCACGGCGGGTGTGACCGGTCGATAGGGGATGCTTACTCCTCCTAGGCACCTGATCTCACCTCTGATGTGTCCAGGGGTCCGTGTTTGCCCAACTATCTATTTTGTATTGCTAATAGGAGTTGTGAGATTGATCACCGTTCGTTATCTTCACCTTTCATGTTCAAGTTTATACCCTATATTTACAACAGATATATAATCAACATTAGAAGGTATGACTTTTCAACACTTTATACGACCACCCCTCACAATAAATTAAAGACTGGGCATCATAGAAGCTGTTTCATCAATAAAAATGGATATATTAGATCTTGTGACCAGTTATCCAAAAATTACTTCATTAAGCACCACTTTGGTTTTAAGCACATGTATTCTGGGGGTGATATTGGAAAGATGCTGGAGTTCCTCATTGACCATGCCTAAGTGGTCTTTGGTGATCAGGTATTCCAAAAATGTATTGGAATTTCCATGGGCACGAATTGTGCTCCAGTGTTAAATGACCTCTTACGGGGCAGAATTTAGTGAAAGGCTTCTATATGAGAAGATACAATTTCTTGCTGTGGTTTTCAACATATACTAGTATACTATAGTATTAAAGACGTTTTTCTATTCAATACCCTATTCATTCATATGTCGATTCGATATATCCAAGGGAACTTGAAATACAAGACACCAGAGTCTTCCATTTCCTTTATACTCGGATATTTCATTGAACATAAATTTAAACCTCAAATTTATGATAAACGTGATTGCTTCATCTTATCCGTCAACTTCCCATATTTATGAAGCAAAATTCCATTCTCACATGTTTCTTAACTTATTCAATACGCAAGACCATGTTCTGCGTATGCTCATGTTTTAAAGCAAGGCAAGCTACTGGCAAATAAGCTGATGCTACAGGAGTTTTAACAGTCTCGTTGAAAGTCAGCATTTCGCAAAATCTATGGTCGTTATAACCAGTGTGATTAAAAATCAAACCCTCTCTAGCCTACCTCTATCTTATTTTATTAGTCGCGTGACAAATCAAATGAAAAAGGAGTTAGTGGAGGTTTGATTTTAATCATACTGTGTTATAACGATCTAATTTACAAACACAACCTGTCATTAAATTGAATGCTGTCTGACGTGTTTCATACCAATTGTTAGACCTGTTTACATCAGTTACCTGATCAAGATATAGGCTCGTGGCCCATGTGACTGATCAACAGGGAACCCTACCTACTCTTAAGCACCTGATCTCACCTCTGGTATATCAAGGGCTCCGTGTTTACTCTTCTATCAAATTTGTTATTACTCCTCCTAGGCACCTGATCCCACCTCTGGTGTGTCCAGGGGTCCGTGTTTGCCCAATCATCTATTTTGTATTGCTTATAGGAGTTATGAGATTGATCACTGTTCGTTATCTTCACCTTGCATTCATATGTCGGTTCGATATATCCCTGTGAACTCGAAATAAAAGACACCACAGAGTCGTGCACTTCTTCTTCATACTTAGATATTTTAATGAAAATAGATATTAACGGAAACTAACAACTCAACTTTATAATATACGGGATGATTTTAGCTTCTCCATCGTCAACTCTCTATATTTATGTAAAATATTCCATTATCACCTGCACATGGTGTTTATATATCTGAACTGATTCGATACGCAAGAGCTTGTTTTGCGTATAATCAGCTTTTCAGTCGAGGCAGCCTACTGACAAACAAGTTGATGGTGTAGGGGTTTCAACAGTCTCGTTTAAAGTAAGCATTTTGTAAATTCTATGGTCGTTATAACAATTTAGTTTGGCAATACAACCTATCATTGGGTCAAATGCTGTCTGACTTGTTTCATATCGATTGTTAGGCCGTTCTTGGAACACTAATTTTGACTACGGATAACTCCGTTTACCCGATCAGGATATAGGGATCACGGCGGGTGTGACCGGTCAACAGGGGATGTTTACTCCTCCTAGGCACCTGATCCCACCTCTGATATATCCAGAGCAACACCCCAAATACATAGAGTTGTCTCTAGACTTACTGCATATCAATAATAATTTCTAACCGAATTGTTATTATCAAATAATCTGTATCGGATTTAAGGGGGCGCACCTGGCGCTCACCCCTATAAAATTTTCAAATTTAAGGTAAATAATGTTCAGGGAAAAAAACACGTTAAAAGAATCATTATTTTTCCCCACTCTCGGATAAATAAATGACAAGATCTTTTACTTTACTGAGTTACTTTCATTGAGAGAACTTATTTTTAAACCTCAATTTGTGTTATTTTCACAATTTTACATCATTAAAAATGACAGAAAATCGTAAGAATTACTACATAGGAGACATATTTCAAGCCTTATAAAATCTGTCAAATCCAAGAACTTCCGGGGCCTTCTCCCCCTGGAGCCACATGCATATGTATTGCTTGCTTTCAAATTACATCTGTACTCTTTAATACTAAATTCGAACCCAAGCGATATAATTATCTGTACCTGGATCCACTGGGGGCCTTAAGGCTGCCTGATGAAGTTGCGCCCCCTAACCTCAATTGCTGGATCGGCCCCAATGATATGGTACGATATAATTTTTCCATAATTGAAAGTACTCGCACCTAAGCAGTTAAAGATAAAAATAAGATGATACACGTCTCCCAGCTTTTCAACTTTCTCAGACACCAGCTTCTTTAAACAATGTTTGATGCTAACAGATGGACCGCTTAAAATGTATCAGTCATCTCCGAAAGATTACATACTAATATATGTGGTAACTTTTACAAGGACCACGAGATGCGCGTCCATACCACTTTTATTACAATTAACGAGTTCGGCTATACAGTTTCGTTTTTCTTCTGTTTCGTTTCGTTTTGCACTTTACAGGTACTCCTGGTATATCTCGTGGATCCGTGTTTGCCCAACTCTCTATTTTGTATTTCTTATAGAAGTTATGAAATAGATCGTTGTTCGTTATCTTCACCTTTCACATGTAAACAAAACATAGCACGAACCTTGTTTACATAACAAATAATTCCGAGTGCTGTATAACATCTGTAACTACACAACTGACATTCAATTTTTGCTGACTATTAGAAGTATCTTAATTATACACTGTAAACATCACAAATACGAAAAATAAATTTTGAATATTTTCAGTTCAAATCGTAGTCCAGTACCCTTTAGCGTATATTTGAATAAGTGTCTACACAACACGTTTGCTGTCATTCTAAATCATTTTATCGAAACGTGTTTATAGAGAGATATAAAATGAATTGTGCGCGGGAAAATTGCGCTGGTTTTACAATGGATCTGGTCTACCCGACAACCCCACCTCACACCATCCCCTCGCGAAAAATGGAGGTAGTTCTGCACTGTAAATTATATTATTGATCATAACATGCCTTAATGTGCATGTAAAACATCCAAGACACCATTGTCAACTGCCCGTCAACCCCACCCCACACCGTCCCCTCGGGAAAAATGGATGTAGTTCTGCACTGTAAATTATATTATTGATCATAACATGCTTTAATGTGCATGTAAAACATCCAAGACACCATTGTCAACTGCAACAGACCTTCGCCCATTATCAATAAGTCATAAAGGATATTTTTGTATTTCAAACTTCAAAACTTACATTTTGTAAACACATTGACAAATGCATCAATTGTGGGGCAGGGATAGTTGTCATACCATAAGGAAGTGGGGTTAGGATTCGTAAAAATATACCGTTTTCGATTCAGTGTCTGTTATATGTAACAAGAAGTTAAGGGCAAATCGACTGGAAGTTGTAATGAACCAATTTACATGCACATGTGTCAGGCAAGAAACATTTTTATTGCTGTTCACGGAATTAAATGATGCGTGTTCGACTAGATAACTTAAAACTAAATAACGAACATTATAATCAAAGGTGATACTTCGTTAATATATCACAGGCGAGATTATGACGAGGTAATTGCCTGTGAATTGATTAAGACACACAATTTATTTATTAAATATAACCCTATTATATTATTCAGTAGGGAGAACCCGCGCTCCAACCACTCTGGTCATTGAATCACTAAAACCCGCGCTCATCTGATAATCAAATATGAATACATCACTTGTGGCAATCGCAATGGCCATATATTTCTCTGTAACCTACCCTGAGGTAGAACTCGGAGGGTTTCCGAAGGGAAAGACCAGGAACTCATCAGATATGAACCTTCCCATAGTATCTAATTATCCAGCAAACTGCAGATTTATTGAATTCTCGAATAACGCGGAACTGTTTGAGATCGGTGATATATCATGGGATAAAACATCTAAATGAGGACTGTGCACTCGATTTGGTATTCCTCCTTAATCACGTTAATTCCTAAATGAAGTCTATTATGCTCGCGTGATTTCGCTCCATCTTGCGTCTGGAATTAGCGTTAGGAAGTCGGTCCGCATATGATAAATTTTCTTTTATCGCGGTAATTAAAATCACTCGTAAATACCATGAAAGGCATAGGGCGCTTTGTTATGAACTCTTTGGGGAAGTTTACAGTAATACAGACGTTAGGAGGTATATTTTCTAATTACTTTTGGAGAAAATTTGGCTACCAAAGGGACAAATAGGTCAGTAAATAGAAAATAATATTTCATATTTCCAAAGACGTATCAGTTCAACGGATATATAGAAAAATAATTGTTCTGTGTAAATTTCAATTATAGATATATTAAAGTGTATTTGACAATACAAATCATGTGAATATATTGACTTATCAAAGATAATACAAACCGCACACTGGGTTATGCAGGCTTAAAATGATCCACTTAGGTCTTTTGAACTGAAAGACCTTCGGAAAAAAAAAACATTTCGGGAACTCCATTTTACAGACTCATTCGTATGGATATGTGTTCATCAACCAAAGCAATGAAATAGGTTGTGTCTTGAACAATATGAAAATGATTTCCTTAAAAAATTCTTTAAATAAAAAAAACCCAGGTAGAAATAGCCTAATTTATAACATGTGGCCGTAACATATCACTGTGACCTATGGTTTTACAACTGTACTATTCTGTCTAACGTCACTGGACTGTAATGTTATCGATCTGCTTATGGTGATAATGTCGAGGTCATAAGGTAATACCAAACAGATACATAATATTATTCCCAACTTCTTTTCTTTTTTTGGAAACTTTAATATTTTGTTCCAAGGAACAAAACCTCTTACTGCGCATGATTTTAAAAAAATCCATCCTATCAATTTTATTTTCTCCTCAAAGTTTTAAATATAGGCTAGCCTCCAGTTAGAAGAATATGCAATTAAACTTTCATGATAATAATGTACCCTACAACTATGTAATAATTATCTATAGAGATTTTTATAAAAACTGATACTTTTCATAAAGCTGACATATTTGTTACTAAATCTCAACAAAATATATTGTAATTGATATATTTGTATACACTGCGATGTACAGTATACATGTAACATGTATGGGTCAATAGTAAATCTCAAACGTAAAATTGCGACATATTAAGATCTCTTTAAAAAAATGTATAGTTCAAATTTTGAAGGAAAAAATAACATAATCAACAAAAATATACAGAAATTGATATGTTCTTTAAAAAAAAAAAGAACATTTAACCCAGAATTTCGGATATTTTGGACTTTTTAGAAAATTTGATTACGAAAAATTGACACATTCGGCAAATGATGTCATCATATTTGACCTTTATCCTTAAGATATGACCTGACCTTCAATATACGTTAAGACAAAATACTGCTTTAACATGCGTTCAAATATCAGGTATCTACTAGCTACACAACAAAGGTTACCCGTTACTATATAACAAGTAATTAAATCTCACAAAGACGAAATAAATACATTTAAGATTTCGACTCCCATACCTCCAATATATTGAATGTCTCCTATATTTTTCAGAATATGCTAAATACATGTGATGGATTATAGTAGTTTATTCAGAACATCATTGAATATTAGGATTATGGAGATTTCATTTATTAATGAATTTAAGAAGATATTTAAGTGAAAACTGATTTTAAAGGTGTTTGGTACTACGTTAAGATGATATATAGCTGAATTATCGTCTCCTCGGCTTGAAACCTTAGACAAATCTAAGGCAGATTTAATGTTTGAAATGTTAATGTTTTCTTTCTATGCACATTTGTGAAATAAAGCTTGCAGATTTCAAGAATCAATATTGAATGGGGGCTGATCTGCTATAATAAAACTGTTAATTCGGTCTCTTCTCCGGAAAATGTCCTCTATCTCGAACACGTTTTTACAGATATCAGTTTTTGTCAGTAATAAACCCCCGTTTGATTGGTTGATTGATTGAATATTGTTTAAAGTCCCTCTCGAGAATATTTCACTCATATGGAGACGTCACCATTGCCGGTGAAGGGCTGCAAAATTTAGGCCGATACTCGGCGTTTATATATAGCCATTGAGGAAAGAGGGATCTTTATCCCACGACATTTCAATCACCGGTCGACAGGGGATGCTTACTCCTCCTAGGCACCTGATCCCACTTCTGGTATGTCCAGTGGTCCGAATTTGCCCAACTCTCTATTTTGTATTGCTTACAGGAGTTATGAGTTTGATCACTGTTTGTTGTCATCGCCTTTCCTTCAATGTATTTTGCTTCTCATTTGAAGCACAGCTGGCGCAAGTTTTACTAAACTTTATATCTTACGAAAACAAATTCTGACCTAAGAATTTCGTAGTTTACCAGTACAACCTATCATTGGGTCAAATGCTGTCTGACGTGTTTCATACAGATTATTAGACCGTTCGTGGTACACTGATTTTGATCGTGTACCTGATTAAGATCAGTGGCGGATTTAAGGGGGCGCGGCCCCACTTAAAATAAATCGTGGCCTCTTGTTTAGAAAAATGTAAATGATAAAAGGAAGCTATAATTTCTTACACTTTCGGAGAAATAAATGACAAAATCTTTTGATTTATTGAATTACTTTTAATGAGAGAACTTACTTTTTTCCAAAAACTCTTAAAATTAGCGTAATTTTATTAATTTCATCTGATCAAAAATGACAGAAAGTAGTGAAAATGACTACATAGGAGACATATTTCAAGCCCTATAAAATTTGTAAAATCCAGGAGCTTCCGGGGGCTTCCTGGGGTCCCCACCAGGGCTTCGCCCTGAACCCACTGGGGGCCTTACCCCCTGCCTCAAAAAGTTGCACCCCCATCTAATTAGAATTAGATGCTACGTGTAGCGATAGTAGATAAGAGGATCATAGGATCTAATTTTAATTAGATTGTGCCCTAACCGCAATACCTGGATCCGTCCGTGAAGATATAGGTTTCACGGCGAGTGTGATCGGTCGACAGGGGATGCTTACTCCTCTTAGGCACATGATCCCACCTCTGGTATATCCAGGGACCCGTGTTTATCCCACTCTTTATTTTGTATTCCTTATAGGAGTTATGAGATTGATCACTATTCCTTATCTTCACCTTTCAAATATGATATTTTGATTTCTCCAACATCAGGCATTGGGAATTCAGAGTTGATTTTTGTTTTGGTCACTCACTGAAAACTCGCGTCTCTACTCACCTCTGACTATATTGCACTATAATTGTAAAGGAAGGGTGACTTCTTTCAGAAACTGGAGTAACAATTGTTAATCTATAGTAACATTAAACCCGATTTATATATGACTAATCAGGTTTGCTAAGTTCTACATGTTATAGTTGCCGCTTTCGATGTTTAAAATTGTTTAATTAGATATAATTAACCAAGATTACACGTCTCTAATCGCTTTCGACTAGATCTTGCGTTTATGGCTTTATATAAAGATGGCCGAACAGGCAGCACTTTTGTTACTTTTCTTCCACCATACATGTGCATTCGGCAATAAGAAGGGATAGGTACGGTATTTCGGATGAAACCTTTAAAACGGAAGTCTCATGCCCCAACAGGCATAGTCGCGCAGTTCCAATATAGTATTTTAAATGCAAAATGCGCAAATGTTTCTTAACACGACAAACTCATATTCCGTGGAGATCTTGGGTAGAATAGGTCCTTAATACCCCTTGCCTGTCGCAAGAGGCGACTAAATGTCTAAAAAGGGAGGTCTTTAGACGAGACTGCAAAATCGAAGCCCCATGTCACAGCAGACAACAGGTGTGGCACGATAAGGACCCCTCCCTGCTCAATGGCAGTAAGCTCCGAGCATGCGCCTAAATGTTACAGCCCTTTACCGGCAATGGTGGCATCTCCATATGAATAAAAATTTCTCGAGCGGGACATTAAATGATATACAATCAACCAACGAAACAGTGTTAATTCTTATCCACTTCAATGAATAGTAAAGATAAACTTAAAAACTATATATACATCATAGATAAATTCATGACACATTAGTCTTTCAATGTTTTCCAACAACTTTCGCACTGATGGAGTGTTCTGTAGTACCTATCTTGTTGATGGCTGCAGTCGTATTGATGTATCCGATGTAGTGTTTCCCATTGTCTGCACACTCGTGGAGTCACTACCGATCCTGCTGAATGTTTGTAGAGATAGCTTATCCTGATGATGAAGTGAAGTTAGATTTCTTTACATGGATTACCTGTCCTGATCTTGTCTTCGTGATTGTTTTCTGGTGTCATTTGTTCTTCTTTTCTCATTTGTTTATTGTAGACATGTTGTAATCAACG
The DNA here is from genome assembly GCF_947568905.1 of Ostrea edulis. NCBI lineage: Eukaryota > Metazoa > Mollusca > Bivalvia > Ostreida > Ostreidae > Ostrea > Ostrea edulis. The sequence continues at coordinate 9,699,264 of NC_079172.1, forward strand.
TAGCTTGCATGACAAGTCCATGATCATCCCTGTGGGTTTGATGATCCTATTGATTTTTAATTTTATTACACCATATACAAAATCCGACATCTCTATCGCAATTTGTTCTCCTCGATCACTTTTAAAAACTCTCTCACCGACTGTAACACGTTTTCACATTTTCCCGCTTCCTATGACATTGTCTTTCAGTTTGTGGCATGATATGGTTTACTTTTTTATTTTTTCGTTCGGTTTTGTGTTTATCATTTCTCTTTAGTTTCGTAAACATTTGTCAATAGATGGACCTTAGTGCTTTGGCATAGTGTACAAGCATGAGTACCAAAAAATTAACGATAATAGAGAACAGAGATACCGACTATATGGGTCCAAACAATACCTTTGCGATTCTGAGCAGGTATTTATTCAGTGTTATCATTACGATTTAGAAGTTTAACAAGATAAAGAGTCTGATCGATAACTTCTATACCTTCCCATTGAGAAACCTTTACCTTCTCAATACGTTTTCTCATTCAAATCTTCATATTCTAAAACTATCAATATATAATATATTCATTGTATTTTGCATTTCGGTAAGCAGTTCCAAAAACTACAAGAACTTGGCATCAACGTATATCACCGTCAACTAGCTGTACCTTTACTGGATTCCAAAACTTTATAAAATCCAACAGAGATATATTGCTAGCTCCAGTAAGTACTCTACTAAGCCCCCATCTTTGCTCCTCACAGAAATACTTTGAAGGAGAAACGTCAGACGTACTGTGCCACATATTATGTGTAAATCAAATGTAGATTCTAAAAACATTCAAGGAACTTTTAGTAAATTTGAAATCACAAAACTTTTTCCAAATCGAAAGCATAAAACATTATGACTTTTCATCACTTTATACGACCATTCCTTACGATAAAGTGAAGGTTGGACTTTTTGACATAATAGACAATCAAAATGGAAAACGGAAATATTCGTATTTTGTGATCAAAAATTATTTTGTTAAACACATTATGATTCTACGCACACGTACTCTGAAGTTGATATCAGAAGGTGCTGGAGTTCCTCATTGACAATGCGTAAGTGTTTGTTGGTGAATACGTTTTCCAACAATCTGTTGGAATTCCCATGGGCACGAATTGCGCTCATGTATTAGCCGAACCTTTCTTACATGTTTATGAGGTAGAATTTCTTCAAAAGCTTCTACACGAGAAGAAAAATATGTCTTGCTGTGACCTTCAACTCAACATTTAGATTATAGTGACGACATTTTATCTATTAACAATGTTCATTTTTATTCAGAAGCTGATTCGTTATATCGAAGTGAACTCGAAATAAAAGACACCAGAGAGTTTTCCATATCTCCTACATACCTGGATAACATCTCAACTTTATGACAAACTTCAGTTTCTCCATCGACAACTTCCCACATTTGTGTTACATGTTACATAGCAATTGTTAGGCCGTTCATAACCGAGCAGTACTGAATATTTTCGTTTTGTGTTTGTTTGTTTTACGCCCCGTCGAGAATTTTTCACTCATGTTGAGACGTCACCAGTTGTAAGTAAAGTACCTGAAAAGACCCAAGCTTATTGTTAAGGCCCATGCTTAGTGAGAGTTCATTTAACGTGCCCCGTTTTTTTTTATGTCATACCGGTATTCGAAAGACCCATGATTCTCACTTCTAAATGCCGAGCATTTGGCGAAAGAGCAATCACTGTGTTTACGTCTTAGGTTTGACTCGACCATGGCACGAGCGGGACTCGAACTCACGATCTCTCGGTTACAAAGCGAACGCTCTACCACTGAACTACCGCAACCGGTCCAATACTTTCGTAAAAGTTACCGGTACATACATGTACTAATATTGACGTTGGAACGTTTCATAATCACTTTAAGGAATTTACTTCAAATGCAAGTACATGTACCTTCAGTCATTCTGAGAATATTGTAATTGAAAATAGTGTGCATGTATGTTAAGAAATGATGAAGAAAATTTTGAAAATGAAGTATCTAAACCAATTGCGGATATTAAATGTGGAAAAACATTATGACCATGAATAGTGATCATTCTCATAATTAAATTCCATGAATAATATAAAATTAAGAGCAGATAAGGTTCCTAAGAATTAACATCCCCTGTTGACCGGTCACAACCATTATGACCCTTTATCTAGTAATCCGTAGTCAAATTCAGTACTCTACATGGTATTGCGCAGTTATAAATACTGAAACGGTGTATATGAAAATTGTATATAGATGACCAAACCTCCAGATGTTAAAAACTCAGTCTGTTTACCCAAGACAGAGGTACAAAGGTCTACATAATTTGCTAAAATCAAAAAATGAAATTATCTGGAATTGAAAGAAATATTGTAATACACATGTAGTTTGATTTTTAAAATTGTCAGAATACTAAATTATTGCGTTAAATCGATAAATGAATGAGGAAAACATCGTGGTAGGGATACATTTGAAATGAAGGGTGTAATTCATTGTATCGCTGTATGTAAAAACGAAATACGCTTGTATAGTTTATATACAAGTACTAGTATACTGAGTCAAGGTAACGATCGGGATCGCGATTCCAAATACTGCAATGCTTTCATATTTTGGACACGTTCCCCTGCCTCCCTGTTGAAGCCAAGATCAGGACAGCGATGAGTGAACAACAAGGTCCCCTCTAGAATTTATTGATATTGTAAAAACATGCATTGCAAACATTAAAGATAAAAAAAATCTGGTGTCGGGACACCGTTTACTTGCATGAATAAATTTCATATCACTCTTTTTGGATCTACCAAATCATAAGTGAATATTGCCGTCAATGTTATTGAGTGCATATCGCTCTCAGTGGATAAAATGAATGATATATTATGTACATTTACCCGCCAATTCAATATGACATGTGTCCTGTTACAAAGTTTTAAAAGAAACTGAAGAAAGTTGTTACCCTTGGCGTATGTGAAATTTGTTTATTTTTATGCATTCATTGGTAAAGAATACCTCAAGTAATCTTCGAGACTACGGACATTGTTTATACAACATATAGAATCTACTGTAGACACTGTCATGATTGCAGTCGATGTGCTACCATCTGTTTTACTAGTAACCTTGGTGCAAAAGGTTTATCAAGTAATTTGATAACTCGCCCTCTGGCAACATATCACGACTACATTATGTTTGACTGCTTGTTTGTTGTGGGAGGGTGAGGAAAGATCCAGTTTGTTTGTGACAGCTTCATATTGTACAGAGAACAATATTGTGTATACCACAAGAACACGGTTACAGTTAATACACACACAGATGAAAATCAGATACCATTCGAAATTTTATTAGATTTGTTGATTGACTCTCAATAGTCTACACATAAGCAGGTATTTTATTGCTAATAGATTAGTGGGAGGGTCGAATATCATAATTCGTACCTATGCACTTCAGTATTAATGAACCAACAAAAGTGAAACAACGAACACTGATCAATCTCATAAATCATAACAAGAATACAAAATTGAGAGTAAGACAAACACGGACCCCTAGGCTTACCAAAGGTAGGATCAAGTGCCAAGGAGGATTAAGCAGCCCCTGCTGACCGTTCACACCCGCCGTGACCTCTATATCTTCATCAGGTAAACGGAGTAATCCATAGTTAAAATTAGTATGTAAAGAACGACCAAACAATATCATTCATGTCAGACAGCATTCGATCTAACGACAGGTTGTATTGTAAATTAGATCGTTATAACGACCACAGTTTGAGTATTGTTAATAGATAAAATGTCGCGAGAGAGTTCATCCCCCTTACATATCAACTGTTGCCGGTCTTTATGCATTCATATGTTAAATGGATACCCTGTAATCAACAAGTCTTCAAAAAATAAACATTCAATCATTCCCGTGGGTTTCCTGGTTAGAATAGTTCCTCAGTACCCTTGCTTGTCATAAGAGGTGACTAATTGGGGCGGTCCTTCGGATGGAACCGCAAAAAACCAAGGTCCTGTGGCACAGAAGGTGTGGCACCGACGATAAAGATCCCTCCCTGCTATAAGGCCGTAAGCGTCGAGCATAGGCCTAAATTTTGCAGCCCTTCACCGGTGACGTCTCCATATGAGAGAGGGACGTTTTACATGTAACCAATCAATGAGAATAGAGTCCATGAGGCTTACCGATCACCTAAGTCTGCACATTTTTGGTCTTTAGAAATCATTGTGTTACCTGTGTGTATTTTACACTTCTCCATTTTTCTATCTAATACAAGAGCATGTATACAAGTAAAATGGTTTATCATCATACATAATGTACAATTCTTTTATACGATAGTAAGTTTCATCACATCATAGTAAAATGCTTCAGGTGACTTAAAAGACTTAGTTGAGTATTACAGAAAACTACACAGTGATAAAAAGTTATGATCAGCCGCCTAACATTTCTAACATTTGACTTTTAGTTTGAAGCAGTATTTCAACAAAGACATCAGTGATTTCTAATTATTTTTTGTTGTGACCTAAAATGGGTACCTTAGCATCTTAACTTCATCAAAAAGAAAGTTTGATTATATATCCCCTTTCCCTGTGCATTCAATGTGTAAATAACGATTTTATAATTGTCTTCTTTTCTACATTTTGACACAAAATAATCAAAAAATTGTTATTTGACAGAAATGCCTTGCAGAAAAAAGACTTTTATCGATTTCTTCCTTCATTTCCCTAGCATTCCTAATCGTGCGATGACTTTGTCCGCTATATTTGATTGGATAAGTTACATGTATTAAATGAAATTACAGTAATTCTAGTAGTTTCGTCTGTCGGTATCTTGGTTGCAACATTTATGTAATCAGTTTTTCGTACCAAGTATGTCCAAAATTAAGAAAAGGCCTCCTCAACGAAGAGTACAACTTAATAATGAACGTGTGAGAGGTATGTGTACTTATGGGTTGGTATTTTGGCTACGGGTGGCTTCAACGTTTGGGAAAGCTGCTAATGTGTTTTAGATATTTTAAAAAGTTTTTTTTGTTTGTTTAATAATCAGACTTACAATTGCATCGACGATGTCCGCAAGGAAGTACACAAGGAGTCGTGGTTAAGGTAGAGACTGATAGCAACCACGTGATCAGTAAAATTCACGTGAATCCATTTTCCAGAATTCCTTACTCCGTCAAAGAATAGTTGAAGAACAAAAAGCGGTTCCGAATGTGTTTTGTTGTTGTGACCGACTCGCCTAGAGAAAATCAACAATACTACATATAAGTATATGTGACTGTCAGTAATAATGGTAAATCGAATGTTACGTCTGTGTGGTACTTTTTGCCAAACGAAATGATAAACCACCAACCCATGTATAGATGCACTACATAAACAAAGTTGTTGATTGATGCATCGTAATGTCCGAGTCCTGCATTCTGCGAGATTAAATACTGTTTATACAGTCATTGAGAGGCTAAACAAAGTTTCTTGCAAGAACAGGAATTAGGTGAATGCATTCAACTTAGACAACATACAGAATTGCAGTAAGAACCGCCAAGTAGCCTACATCGCACATTTCTAAGTTGAGTCTCAATCCCGGCCCGGCGTCAGACATTTAACTTAGGTTGTCCGTTCCCCCACAAAGCTCCCGGCACAAATAGTAAAAGTCGGGGGGAGGGTGTTATGGATATAAAGGGGCCCCGTGTCAAGGTAGACGAATAAAGGAACCCATGTTACAAATACTGTGTGTGTATATATATATATATATATATAGTATGAAGATAATAAGGTAACCGGGACTTTCTACACGAGTTTGTCATTCGATAGTTCTTCACGTATACAGCACAGCAGAAATTCGAGGTTCGAACCATTATCGCTACTGCAGTAACATTGTAAGGCAGCTGATATGTACTGTTAAATGCACTACATTGTTTCGATTTATTAACTGGGCTGTAAGTAGTTCAATATGAGAGAATATTTTGTCATGTCAGTTTTGAAAATGTACAGTCATGCATTTATGAATTAAAACATACATTGTAAGAGGAAAGGGGATCAGGTTTGTTTTTAGTTTTGGGGTTGTTTTTTTTATTTCTTTTATATTTTTTCTTTTTATTTATTCATTTTTTATTTTTTTTTTTTTTGGTGAAATATATAACACTTAACGAAAAATTAGATTAAACACAAGTACAAGAAAGACAACTCCGAGTCTAGTGTGATCGTGCCACCCATAGAATGCATGCATGCAATAAAATTCATCTGATATTTAATGCAAAATCTAGATGAACATCAGCGTGAGTAATCACGATTAAATCAATAATACTACATAGAGGGAAAACTTTTGATGCATGTTTGAACTGTGCACATGAATTGAATGAACGATATCTTTAATTTAAATGAATTTAAAAACAATTTTTCAATAATTGTGTGTATTAGTTATGTTATATTTATTGATATCATATATCATAGTAAATAAAACTTGACTAAGATAATTCCATCCTCCTGTGATGTCATCAGATTTTACAAAATCAATGATTTATTTAGATTTATGCATGATAGGAATACAATTTTTCTTGGAGTCTTTTTCAATAGTTGTTGTAAATTTTGCAGCCTTTCACCGGCAACAGCGTTCCTCTTGAGAATTTTTCTTGTCCCGGTGAAGGGCTGCAAAATTTAGGCCTTTGTTCCGCTTGCGGCCTTTGAACAGGGCGGGACCTGGTTTTTTTTCCCGGTCACATCCGATTGACAGCCCCATTTAGATGCTTCTTATGACAAGCAAGGGGTACTGAGGGCCTATTCTAACCCGGATCCCCATATGTTCTGTGAGAACGTTTCTTAAATTAGGGCAAATAACCTTACCGGTTTGCATATTACTCAGTCATATAAGTTTGATAAATAGGAAAGTATCAATTGTTTTCTTGCATTTGCTAGTTTTAGTTTTCTGCATTACATGCTGCAGTGAAGCCCGGTGTATTATGTACCTCTTTTAGACATCCCGTGATAGTGCTACAGTGAAGCCCGGTGTATTATGTACCTGTTTTAGACATCCCTTGATAGTGCTAACAGTGAACCCCGGTGTGTGATGTACCTCTTTTAGACATCCCTTGATAGTGCTACAGTGAAGCCCGGTGTATTATGTACCTCTTTTAGACATCCCTTGATAGTGCTAACAGTGAACCCCGGTGTGTGATGCACCTCTTTTAGACATCCCTTGATAGTGCTACAGTGAAGCCAGGGGTGTTATGTACCTGTTTTAGACATCCCTTGATAGTGCTACAGTGAACCCCGGTGTGTGATGCACCTCTTTTAGACATCCCTTGATAGTGCTACAGTGAAGCCCGGGGTGTTATGTACCTCTTTTAGACATCCCTTGATAGTGCTACAGTGAAGCCCGGGGTGTTATGTACCTCTTTTAGACATCCCTTGATAGTGCTACAGTGAACCCCGGTGTGTTGTGTACCTCTTTTAGACATCCCTTGATAGTGCTACAGTGACGCCCGGGGTGATATGTACCTCTTTTAGACATCCCTTGATAGTGCTACATGCACTTTTTGCATTCTTTATGGATTTATTATAATTGTTCTTTATTGTCACTACAAAATTTGACATGGGGCAGAACATGAAATTGATAAAATCGAAGATTTTAACCGTGATTCTTGCTTATCCTTATACAGTAGAATATATCTGTTCGAAAAGTTTGTCTTTTAAAAAGGTATTTATATACATGTACATGCACGTGCTAAAAGCTAAAAATCGTTGTTTCCAAACTATCATGGTGATATATAATGACTTGTACCACTTAAACTATTTCATTTTATCCCAAATGAATGTAATAGGTAAAAAAAAATTAGAACATTCTGGACTACTTTAACTTTCGGACATCTTTGTATAATAGTGTATGCATTACGCACGCCTTCACACCTGATCAGAAAGAAAACAATGGTAGATACATGTATGTGAGTAAACCCACATCAAACTATAGTCAGTATGCTAAACCTTGTCTACATGTAAAATACTACATGATAGTTATATATACACAGATCCAGTACATGTAAAATACTACTGGATAGTAATTTATACACAGATCCAGTACATGTAAAATACTACAGGATAGTTATATACATGTATATACACAGATCCAGTACATGTAAAATACTACAGGATAGTTATATATATATATATATATATATATATATATATATATATATATATATATACAGATCCAGTACATGTAAAATACTACAGTATAGTTATATATACACAGATCCAGTACATGTAAAATACTACTGGATAGTGTTATATATATATATATATATATATATATATATATATATATATATATATATATATATATATATATACATATATATATATATACATACATATCCAGTACATGTAAAATACTACAGGATAATTATACATGTATATACACAGATCCAGTACATGTAAAATACTGCAGGATAGTAATTTATACACAGATCCAGTACATGTAAAATACTACAGGATAGTTATTTATACACAGATCCAGTACATGTAAAATACTACAGGATAATTATATATACACAGATCCAGTACATGTAAAATACTGCAGGATAGTAATTTATACACAGATCCAGTACATGTAAAATACTACAGGATAGTTATTTATACACAGATCCAGTACATGTAAAATACTACAGGATAATTATATATACACAGATCCAGTACATGTAAAATACTGCAGGATAGTAATTTATACACAGATCCAGTACATGTAAAATACTACAGGATAGTAATTTATACACAGATCCAGTACATGTAAAATACTACAGGATAATTATATATACACAGATCCAGTACATGTAAAATACTACAGGATAGTTATATATATACACAGATCCAGTACATGTAAAATACTACATGATAGTTATATATATATACACAGATCCAGTACATGTAAAATACTACAGGATAGTTAGTTATATATATATATATATATATATATATATATATATATATATATATATATATATATATATATATATACAGATCCAGTACATGTAAAATACTACATGATAGTTATATATATATACAGATCCAGTACATGTAAAATACTACAGGATAGTTATATATATATATATACAGATCCTGTACATGTAAAATACTACAGGATAGTTATATATACACAGATCCAGTACATGTAAAATACTACAGGATAGTTATATATACACAGATCCAGTACATGTAAAATACTACAGGATAGTTATATATATACACAGATCCAGTACATGTAAAATACTACAGGATATTTATATATATATACACAGATCCAGTACATGTAAAATACTACAGGATAGTTATATATATATATATACACACAGATCCAGTACATGTAAAATACTACAGGATATTTATATATATATACACAGATCCAGTACATGTAAAATACTACATGATAGTTATATATATATACAGATCCAGTACATGTAAAATACTACAGGATATTTATATATATACACAGATCCTGTACATGTAAAATACTACAGGATAGTTATATATATACACAGATCCAGTACATGTAAAATACTACAGGATATTTATATATATATACACAGATCCAGTACATGTAAAATACTACAGGATAGTTATATATATATATATACAGATCCAGTACATGTAAAATACTACAGGATAGTTATATATACACAGATCCTGTACATGTAAAATACTACAGGATAGTTATATATACACACAGATCCAGTACATGTAAAATACTACAGGATATTTATATATATATACACAGATCCAGTACATGTAAAATACTACAGGATATTTATATATATATACACAGATCGAGTACATGTAAAATACTACAGGATATTTATATATATATACACAGATCCAGTACATGTAAAATACTACAGGATAGTTATATATATATACACAGATCCAGTACATGTAAAATACTACAGGATAGTTATATATATACACAGATCCAATACATGTAAAATACTACAGGATAGTTATATATACACAGATCCAGTACATGTAAAATACTACAGGATAGTTATATATACACAGATCCAGTACATGTAAAATACTACAGGATAGTTATATATACACAGATCCAGTACATGTAAAATACTACAGGATAGTTATATATACACACAGATCCAGTACATGTAAAATACTACAGGATATTTATATATATATACACAGATCCAGTACATGTAAAATACTACAGGATAGTTATATATATACACACAGATCCAGTACATGTAAAATACTACAGGATAGTTATATATATACACAGATAATTATACATGTATATACACAGATCCAGTACATGTAAAATACTGCAGGATAGTAATTTATACACAGATCCAGTACATGTAAAATACTACAGGATAGTTATATATACACAGATCCAGTACATGTAAAATACTACAGGATAGTTATTTATACACAGATCCAGTACATGTAAAATACTACAGGATAGTTATATATACACAGATCCAGTACATGTAAAATACTACAGGATAGTTATATATACACATATCCAGTACATGTAAAATACTACAGGATAGTTATATACACACAGATCCAGTACATGTAAAATACTACAGGATAGTTATATACACACAGATCCAGTACATGTAAAATACTACAGGATAGTTATATACACACAGATCCAGTACATGTAAAATACCACATGATAGTTAGTTATATATACACAGATCCAGTACATGTAAAATACTACAGGATAATTATATATATACACACAGATCCAGTACATGTAAAATACTACAGAATAGTTATATACACAGATCCAGTACATGTAAAATACTACAGGATAGTTATATATATACACAGATCCAGTACATGTAAAATACTACAGGATAGTTATATATATATACAGATCCAGTACATGTAAAATACTACAGGATAGTTATATATACACAGATCCAGTACATGTAAAATACTACAGGATAGTTATATATATACACAGATCCAGTACATGTAAAATACTACAGGATAATTATATATACACAGATCCAGTACATGTAAAATACTACAGGATAGTTATATATATATACACACACAGATCCAGTACATGTAAAATACTACAGGATATTTATATATATATACACAGATCCAGTACATGTAAAATACTACAGGATAGTTATATATATATACACAGATCCTGTACATGTAAAATACTACAGGATAGTTATATACATATACACAGATCCAGTACATGTAAAATACTACAGGAGAGTTATATATACACAGATCCAGTACATGTAAAATACTACAGGATAGTTATATATACACAGATCCAGTACATGTAAAATACTACATGATAGTTATATATATATACACAGATCCAGTACATGTAAAATACTACAGGATAGTTATATATATATATACACAGATCCAGTACATGTAAAATACTACAGGATAGTTATATATATATACACACACAGATCCAGTACATGTAAAATACTACAGGATAATTATATATACACAGATCCAGTACATGTAAAATACTACAGGATAGTTATATATACACAGATCCAGTACATGTAAAATACTACAGGATAGTTATATATATACAGATCCAGTACACGTAAAATATTACAGGATAGTTATATATACACAGATCCAGTACATGTAAAATACTACAGGATAGTTATATATATACACAGATCCAGTACTTTTAAAAACTACATGATAGTTATATATATATACACAGATCCTGTACATGTAAAATACTACAGGATAGTTATATATATATATATATATATATATATATATATATATATATATATATATATATATATATATATATATATATACACAGATCCAGTACATGTAAAATACTACAGGATAGTTATATATATATACACAGATCCAGTACATGTAAAATACTACAGAATAGTTATATACACAGATCCAGTACATGTAAAATACTACAGGATAGTTATATACACACAGATCCAGTACATGTAAAATACTACAGGATAGTTATATACACAGATCCAGTACATGTAAAATACTACAGGATAGTTATATACACACAGATCCAGTACATGTAAAATACTACAGGATAGTAATTTATACACAGATCCAGTACATGTAAAATACTACAGGATAGTTATATATACACAGATCCAGTACATGTAAAATACTACAGGATAGTAATTTATACACAGATTCAGTACATGTAAAATACTACAGGATAGTTATATATACACAGATCCAGTACATGTAAAATACTACAGGATAGTAATTTATACACAGATCCAGTACATGTAAAATACTACAGGATAGTTATATATATATATATATACAGATCCAGTACATGTAAAATACTACAGGATAGTTATATATACACAGATCCAGTACATGTAAAATACTACAGGATAGTTATATATATATACACAGATCCAGTACATGTAAAATACTACAGGATAGTTATATATATATATACACAGATCCAGTACATGTAAAATACTACAGGATAGTTATATATACACAGATCCAGTACATGTAAAATACTACAGGATAGTAATTTATACACAGATCCAGTACATGTAAATTACTACAGGATAGTTATATATATACACAGATCCAGTACATGTAAAATACTACAGGATATTTATATATATACACACAGATCCAGTACATGTAAAATACTACAGGATAGTTATATATATACACACAGATCCAGTACATGTAAAATACTACAGGATAGTTATATATATACAGATCCAGTACATGTAAAATACTACAGGATAGTTATATATACACACAGATCCAGTACATGTAAAATACTACAGGATATTTATATATATACACACAGATCCAGTACATGTAAAATACTACAGGATAGTTATATATACACAGATCCAGTACATGTAAAATACTACAGGATAGTTATATATACACAGATCCAGTACATGTAAAATACTACAGGATAGTTATATATATATACACAGATCCAGTACATGTAAAATACTACAGGATAGTTATATATACACAGATCCAGTACATGTAAAATACTACAGGATAGTTATATATACACAGATCCAGTACATGTAAAATACTACAGGATAGTAATTTATACACAGATCCAGTACATGTAAAATACTACAGGATAGTTATATATACACAGATCCAGTACATGTAAAATACTACATGATAGTTATATATACACACAGATCCAGTACATGTAAAATACTACATGATAGTTATATATATATACAGATCCAGTACATGTAAAATACTACAGGATAGTTATATATACACAGATCCAGTACATGTAAAATACTACAGGATAGTTATATATACACACAGATCCAGTACATGTAAAATACTACAGGATAATTATATATATACACAGATCCAGTACATGTAAAATACTACAGGATAGTTATATATACACACAGATCCAGTACATGTAAAATACTACAGGATAGTTATATATATATATACACACAGATCCAGTACATGTAAAATACTACAGGATAGTTATATATATACACAGATCCAGTACATGTAAAATACTACAGGATAGTTATATATATACACAGATCCAGTACATGTAAAATACTACAGGATATTTATATATATACACACAGATCCAGTACATGTAAAATACTACAGGATAGTTATATATACACAGATCCAGTACATGTAAAATACTAGAGGATAGTAATTTATACACAGATCCAGTACATGTAAAATACTACAGGATAGTTATTTATACACAGATCCAGTACATGTAAAATACTACAGGATAATTATATATACACAGATCCAGTACATGTAAAATACTACATGATAGTTATATATACACACAGATCCAGTACATGTAAAATACTACAGGATAGTTATATATACACAGATCCAGGAATTGCTAAGAAAATAGTATGCTGAGACAGCAGTCACGTGGTTAGCACACGTCGTGCTTCCGAAAGAACATAAAAGGACAAGCTGTCTTTTGATAGAATTTTTTGTTTCATTTTATTCATGGAATACCGTAGCATTGATATCTTTATTTTAATCTAACATACAATTTGAAACATATGTACTTTTAAAATATCTACAATACATCCTACAATTGGAAAGCCAGGAAAAAGCACGAATCATGCATACATAAGTTGGTAACGTTTGAAATTATATGTCCTCTGCATACAAGATCAGTATATACTTTTATACAACAATGTACTGCACAAATGACAAGACCGAGGATCAAACAGGGCATGTATAACAATGTACTGCACAAATGACATGACCGAGGATCACACAGGGCATCTTCTCCTTCGCCTAAATCATCTTAAAGGTTTGCGACTCAAAATGAAAAGTTACTGTATTGTTTTGAACAATGTCAGCAATAGTATACAGTGAGAGAGAAAGAAAGAGAGAGAGAGAGAGAGATGCATGTGTACATGCGTGTGTCCGTGATTATATAAATCAATAGCTGATCTTATTGAATTTGTTTATTTGTACACCAACAGAAAGATAGGAACAGCTTTGATGTCTACAAAATATCAGAATACTTCAACTTTTAGTGGTTTTATAGACTTCAAAATTTTATTCAATAGTTTCTGTAGTGGCTTTAAATGACTTTATCAGTTCTATTGGACCATAAATTTCTATACAAAATGTACATGCAGACATATATCTTACGATCAATATATCGGATGTTAAACATTATCTCAGGTACATGTACATTTGCGCGGAGTGTATTTGCTGCAAGTTTATTAAAATTTCATGGAACACGTTGTTCCGATCAATAGACGTTTGTAACAAGAGCACTAAATTGCCAAAAGAGTTCCCTCTAAGTTACATTCATGCTTTCCCAGATGTATGGTATGGATACGAGTATCTTACAAAAACTAATCGGGAATTCATGTTTCAAAAGTTTGTTTTCTCTCTAAGAGTCAGACTATATATTAATGTCCATTCAAAATAAAACAATAGCATTCAGAAACTGCAAACTTTCAGTTCACGAAAATTTATGTGTCACACGAATCGGTAACCCAACCAATGACCGATCCCATTCACCATTATGGGATCATGCAGCTCTCATCAGTAGGTAAACTTGTATGTTGTGAAAACTGAAGTGAAATTCATACAGAAGCTTGTATATCATCTTGTTTCCAGATGCATGCAGACATGCTCACTCAGAATACACACGTTCACTCAGGTCTAAAGATACAATGACTTACCAGAGTACTTGAAAGATGCAAGTGACCCAATAGTTCTAAACAATAAAATAATACACTGTTTAATGTATGCAGATGATGTAATATTACTGTCACACTCAGCAGTTGGCTTACAATGTAACCTTGATAAATTGCAAAAAATTTGTTCAGATTGGTGCTTGAAAGTCAATTTTGATAAAACTAAAGTTTTAATCTTTAACAAGGCAGGAGGATTTCTCAAGCAAAATTTTATTTTGGAGAAAAGGGAAATACAATGTGTACCCTCTTACAGATATTTGGGAATATATTTCAATACAGCTGGAAATTTTTCTAATGCTCAAGAGGATCTGTACAAAAAAGCAATGAAAGCATATTTCAAATTACATAAAGATTTTTTATCATTACAACCTAGCATTAAAACACCCCTTCATGTCTTTGATCACACAATCAAGCCAATTTTACTCTATGGCGGTGAGATTTGGGGAATTTTTAATCGCCTTTCTTTTTTCAATCGAAATGATATCTCCTTATATGATTTTTACTCTAAATTAAAATGTGAAAAACTCCATGTGAAATTCTGTAAATTTATTCTAGGTCTTCATAGAAAAAGCTCAAACGTTGCAACACTATCCGAACTTGGCAGGTTTCCACTACATTTTGATGTAGTGAAAAATATAATAAAATATGTAAACAGATTAGAAAATCTGGGTACTTCTTTTCCTCTACTAAATGCTGCATACATGCAAAGTAAGCATAATGCTTGTACATTAAAATCGCAGTCATGGTATGGTGTCGTACAAAAGTTATTTGGAATTGTTGGAATTAGAAACAATCATATTGCAATCAATAACCTATCAATTTTTTTAGAAAAAATGTAAGGAATTGTTATGCCATCATTATTTGAAAGAATGGGGATATGTCAGAAGTTTACAATATGGAAAACTTGAAACTTATGTTAAATTTAAAACTAATTTTGTTTTTGAAAACTACTTAACACTCTTACCACCTGCACAACGTAAAGCACTTGCAAGATTACGTACATCAGCGCACAATTTACCAGTAGAACAAGGCCCTTATTCAGGAATCCCTAGACATTTAAGATTTTGTACAAAGTGTTCTTCTTGTAAAATTGGTGATGAAATTCATCTAATTTTTTAATGTTCAACTTATAACTCACTCAGGCAGATCATGTATAAAATTATAAAACAACAATGTGAACATTTTTCCAGTCTTGAAAACATGAATAGATTAATATGGTTACTCAATTGTGAAAATACTGATGTACTTGTAGCCCTTTGCGATTTGATTAAAGAAGCAATATAAAATGAAGCATGTGAAAGTTCAAACCAATATGTTTATACATAATTATGCACCCATTGTGAACATGCCATGTTGACTTAGTACCAATGCACCGTCCCGTGGTATCTTTTGCATTGCAGTCAATCATGCAAGATGAAGATAACGAACAGTGATTAATCTCATAACTATGTACTTGTACTACGTGCCTTTTACTGTTATTATGTGTCATTGCATATATTATTATTATTTTCTTCCTGTGTGCATTTCTGACTGTTTTGCATTAGGATACACGGTGGTACTTACATATATTACATCAAGTAATGTCTCATGTTATGTACATTGTCTAAGCTCATACTACTAGTATTACTGTATATTATGTCTGAACCATATGAAACCATGTTTGCACATATGCACTCATTATAAACATGATATGTTGATCTAGTACCAATGCACCGCCCCGTGGTATCTTTTGCATTACAGTGGAGTATTAATCATGTGTACTTATACTACCTTTACTATTATTACATGTAGTGTTGTTATGTTCATGTATATATTTTATATTTTATTTTTTCTGTGTGTATTTCTGACTGTTTTGCATTAGGATACACGGTGGTACTTACATGTAATACAAATAAGTATTATCATGTTCAAAATGTCTCATGTAAGAACATTGCTCATACTAATAGTGCATAGTTTGCTCTTGTTTTGTTCTTTTCTATTTATCATCATATTTATTTTAATAAACATTGCACATTGAAATGTAACAATCATGTATGCTGTATGCCCGAGAGGGCCCTACATATATATATATATATATATATATATATATATATATATATATATATATATATATATATCTGTCTGTGTGTGTGTGTGTGTGTGTGTGTGTGTGTGTGTGTGTGTGTGTGAAAGCACTGAAAAGGCCACGACACTGTTGGTTATTTAAAACTCAAATTTTCGACGCAACCCGCGTCTTTATGAAGAGACATACATGTATATTACATAACAAATAACACACACCACGAAAAAAACGACAAGTATCATTAATCTACATTGGTAACAAGAATGATCATATAATTATATATATATCCAAATTGTGTTTTTAAAAAATCACAGTGTCCGGTATAAAATATTAAAAGAAATAGAATAAACAGTACACAAAGTTAAAAATTTAACGCAAGCGCTTTCATTTTATAATCCTCAGGCGTTACATTTTAAAATAGTTTTGAAATGGCCTGACGTCATAAAGGCGTCCTAACATTTCACGTACATAACGACGTCATAAACGAATGAAGGGAAAAGGTTTTTACGTTAAGTATATTATGACGTCATAGATAGTAACAGTAAACATATTTCACTGTAAGCTATTAAGAGCCGGTTTTAAAGTCTTAATAAAGTGTCTTTCTTTTTCTCGTCGGGAAATAGTATTTTGTGTATACAGTTTATAAAACGGAAATACACTGAATTGTCCGTGGCCACACACATCTATATGTTCACTAACTTTAATTTTTCTGTATTCGGGTGCTGAAATGTGTTGTTTATGAACTCGTATACGGGTTCGTAGAGTAGTTCCAGTTTCACCGATATAATGTTTTATATCAACCCATCCTTGATGTTGTCGTCGCACTATAACATCGTACTCTGACCTGTGGCTACACATAATTACACAGTAGCTAGCAATCAAATACAGTTGTAGAATCTTTATACTTGTTGTACATCTTATTTCACTTAGACCGAGGTCGATACTTCCTCCTGATTAAATTCCTCCATTTGTAGATGCATTGCATGTTGAAAGCTTGTCACAAATTACGCATAAATCACCTGTAAGTAAATCGTGGGAATTGAGTTTAAAGCCATTCCAGCTCAGCAGCGTCATTAATTATTGAGATGACAATTAAGACATCACATGACAAAAGAATCGAGATATTCTGGTGTTTCGCTGAGACCTAGCATATTGTGCAATATGTAATCGGTGCAGGAGACTGATTTATTTAGTAACCGTTATGAAGAGATGTTTGAAATCAAATCTAAGTGAATGGAAGCATTAACCCTAACACAGCCGGAAAGGAAAACATGAGGAATGGACGCAAGAAAGTCGTGAAACAAGAAAATGAAAACAAGGCTTCAACGCACAGATCAGAATTACCAAGCATGTTCCAAAGAATCGCTAACGTCATGTTAGATATCGAAAGAAAGAAGATCTCTGAGTTACAGATGGGCAATCAGACATGCTGGTTTTGCAATTCAAGACGGAGAGAAGATCTGAAGAAAAAACCCGTAAGATGTGTTGACGAAAGTCTAGAAATCCGACCATGCGAATTCAAATACTACTCACCGTCAGTACAACTACCGCCATTATATAAAGGAGTAGTACAGCCAATGGTTCAAAAAAGAAAGGTGCCGTTTCCAACCCCTTGTCGAGGGCCTATTAAGGAAGTCGAGTGGTCTACACTAAGACATTGCCGATATCTTCGTCCTGCACTTCCAAAATATAGAAATGACACAGACTCTTCCCGTTTATCCTCTTTTGAATGACTATAGTGATTCTTAAGGTACATGTATGGTGAATGATTTTATTTTATTTCTTCTTGTTTGCTGTCAGCAATGTTAATTAACAATATTCTATATGTACTGTGATATTTATCATGGAAAACTCACGGTGGGAAATATTGATGTCTGTAAAGAAACCATTAAAGGCGCACACGGAAGGTGGAAGTGTATATATATGTATAAGACAAAATTTCCTGTATCGTACACTTTCCATTGGTGATTTGGCATATAACACAACACCATTCCTTGCGGACGTTGTCTTTCGGTAAAATTGAATTTATCGACATGAAAAAAGTTAAGATACCGAACAGTGATCAATCTCCTAAATTCTACTTAGAATGCAAAATTGAGAGAATGGTAAACACGAACCCTTGGAGACACCAGAGGTGAGATATGGTGCTTGTGAGGGGTAAACATCCCCTGTTGATAATATGTGTCTAGAACTATCACGTCATAAGTATATTATAATAACGACGTGGTAACATAATAGTTTGGTAGTGCAATATTGTGAATTTATCTCTTCCAAAAGGAAATACGTACATTTCAACTTCCATACACCGTATATGTGAAAGGTGAAGATAGCGAACAGTGATCAATCTCGTACAAAATTCAGCATAAATGCACCGTTAGTGGTTTTAAAAACTTGTGTAATCTCTTAGAACGATATACTTAAACAAGAGGCCTATGGGCTACATCGCTCACCTGAGTCACCTTGGCTCATACTTAAATTTTTTCCTATATATTTGCATGTAAAACTTTGATCACTATTGTGGCCACAGTCTACTCCTGGGGGCCATGATTTTTACAAACTTGAATCTGCACTATGCCAGGAAGCTTTCGTGCAAATGTAAACTTCTTTGGCCCAATTGTTCTTAAGGAGATTTCTTTTCTATTTATTAGTTATGTAAAACTTTGATCCCCTATTGTGGCCCCATCCTATCCCCAGGGGTCATGAGTTTAACAAACTTGAATCTGCACTATGTCAGGAAGCTTTCATGTAAATCTCAGCTTTTCTGGCTTAGTGACTCTTGAGAAGAAGATTTTTAAAGATTTTCCCAATATATTTCTATGTAAAATTTTGATCCCCTATTGTGGCCCCATCTTACCCCCGGGGGCCATGATTTTAACAAATGTGAATCTGCACTATATCAGGAGGCTTTCATGTAAATATCAGCTTTTCTGGCTAAGTGGTTCTTGAGAAGAAGATTTATAAAGATTTTCCCAATATATTTGTACATTGTATGCAAAACTTTGATCCCCTATTGTGGCCCCATCCTACCCCCGGGGCCATGATTTAAAATAAAACCTGAATCTGTACTATATCAGAAAGCTTTCATGTAAATTGCAGCTCTTATAGCCCAGTGGTTCTTGGGAAGATTTTTAAATGACCCCACCCTATTTTTGCGATTGTCTCCCCTTTGAAGCGGGCATGGACCATTATTTGAACAAACTTAAAAGCCCTTCCCCCAAGGATGCTTTTGGTCAAGTTTGGTTATAATTGGCCCGGTAGTTCTGGAGAAGAAGTCGAAAATGTAAAAAGCTTACATACAGACGACTAGCTGCAATAATGTAGCCCTATCCAATTTTTTTTAATTCTGACGTTTTCGGGATAGGGCTACAGTTCCATAGGATCTCCGTAATGGTGCAAAATAATTTTATGAATAACCGATAATAAACTCTGTGTATTAGTCCCAAATGTTGTTTACACCAAAAGGAGTACCAACTTTGTGCTCGGGCATGTCTAATAAAGGTGTTTTTCATTAAATACAATGTACAGCATGCAAAATTCTTCGTCTGCTCCGCCATGCTTGTTATCGCGAGATCTCGTAGGTGGATCTAATGAAAAACCTAAACATTGACAATCAGCGCGAAAATGTAGTTACTCGAGCCACTTCGACAAAGAAAGGAAAATCATATTGTTGCAGAAAGAATTTACACTCTGCTGTTCGGTTTTTAACTTGATATTAAATTCAAACCTTTTCAAAACCGACGAAATAGCTTTCGCCTCCATACTTGTCCATTGATGTAAATGTTACCTTATATGGCATATGCAAATGACTTGACAATCGGAAGTTTATACTTCAGTACATCAAACATGGCGCACAAATATGAATCGAGAAATTGGAATTTATCGAAATTGTTGAAAACGGTAGAATAGAGCCTCACAAATCTGAAGTTGCAGGTTGTAAATTTATATATTGACTAAGAAACATAGAATATCATTTTATTTACGTAAAGAAAGTCAGGAAATGTTTAGAATGAGCGCAAATGTTGCGGGAGTGAATCGCTCCCGCATCTGCACCATTACGAAGATCCTAAGGAGTTGTAGCCCTCTCCCTAAAAAAAAAAAAAATCAGAGAGGGCTACATTATTGCAGCTAACAGACGACGGACAACAGGCGATCAGAAAAGCTCACTTGAGCTTTCAGCTCAGGTGAGCTAAAAACTGTATCCTACTTTAAGAGCATTTTTCTGGGTATGCTCAACTTTTTAAATCGAGGCA
This sequence comes from Ostrea edulis, assembly GCF_947568905.1. Lineage (NCBI taxonomy): Eukaryota > Metazoa > Mollusca > Bivalvia > Ostreida > Ostreidae > Ostrea > Ostrea edulis. Next base: position 9,720,752 of record NC_079172.1, read on the forward strand.
TGCTAATGATAAATTGATGTCACAGGGGTTGCAACAGTCCTGTTCAATGTCAGCATTTCGCAAATTCTATGTTTGTTAATAATAATGATCTGATTTGCAAATACAATCTATCAGTAGGTCGAATACCGTTCTTTACACATTGATTATGGATTACTCCATTTATTTTATAAATACATATGTGACCGGTCAACAGGGAATACTTACTCCTAGGCACCTGATCCCAAAGCTAGTGAGTCCAAGAACATGTATTTGCCCTACTCTTAAATTTTAATTCTTTATAGGGTGTATGAAACTAAACACTGTTCTTCACCTTTTTGTCTAGAATTATTACCCTTGGTAAATCCATTTACTGTATCCTTGTTCCCATTTAGTCTATTTAAGTGTACGCCACTCACATCACTGAGGACAACATTGACCTCTCTTAGGGGTAAGCATTATGGTGCGTAGTATCCACAGGAAACTAAATACTTTTTAATAAATTTAGAACGTCTGGTCTAAAGCCGTTTTTCTCCAGCCTCTCGTGTATCCAGTTATCATGCCTTCAACTAAGATAAAACAGTATTCTTTTTTTTTTTTTTTTTTTTACAAAGAAATATACAGCCCAGATCTACAGACCAATGAATGTTGTTTTTGATTACCAATACAGTTTGTAGAATTTTATTCCGATGCAAAACAAAACCCACCCAGAAATGTCATATAATTTCATAGTCAGCCTTTTTTGTAAATATAAGTAAACAGCAAAGATATTTTAAATTTGATTTATTCCCTCAATTATTCTGTAAACTTTAACAAAGTAAGACACGGAAGCACCACCCTTCCTGGTGTCAGTTTAAAAAAAACTTAAAAGAAAAAAAAACGATCGCAAAAACACTGGCACCACCAAGCTCTTGAAATCAGTAGCTATCAGTTACTACAAAAATCAAAGAACATTTGTATCTCACTAGCCTCGATATCACATGCAAGTACAAATGATCCCAAGCACTTGGTTACATATATTACTGAATCTGGGGGCTCGTGTGACCTTTGAAGCTGACCAAAAAGTCAAATTCTCAAAGTGCAATACAACAACAGAACATGAAAGTATGAACATGAAAGGTATGGACAAATACAATGAAACCGCTTCTACATAATGGAACCCAACAAAACAGTCACAGCTCCGTTCCTGTGTATTATACGCGTTTAAAAGTAGGCTTTCAAAAGTCATATTTTCACAAATTGCTATCGGATTAAAGCAGGATTCTAAATTACTAATGCACTTTGGAAAATTGTACACTTTCATTTGTTTTACATGTAAAAAATAAATATTTCATGAATTCGCAGATTTAAAGTTGTTTCTCATGAACTTGCAACGGTTTACTTTCAACCCCAACCAAAAATACTTTGCTTCTGATATATTGAAATGAAACACATAAAAATACGTATGGATGTTCTTTGGATACACGTGAAGTAAAGAAGATTGCATCAAACCCAATATTGATGAGAACGACAGGGCATGATCTCTATCATGCTTGGTCTAAAACATTCTTGTTCATCTACAAAAAATCCCAATAAATATATAAAATAACAAAACATCAAAAAATAGTTTAACAATCCATGATATGTTGGTTTTAGTTTGACATGTACGTACATATACACGTTATATATTGACCAACTGTAAACTAAGCTTGTTTTTCAGAAGAATATCGAGGTTCTCGGAAAAGACTTCGCTAATAGCTGATTCTGATGGAGATTTTTGTCGATGTTTCTGAAGAGTGTTGGGAGTGTACCTTGTCCAGGTCATGTTGCCTTGTGGAACCCACTCAAATCCGAGTTCTCGGGAGAGATTTATGAGAGAAGTGTCGGTAAAAGGAATAAAACCATACGCGATGTCCTTTTTCGCTAGAAGTTTTCTGGTAAGGTCACTTACGAGGATGTCGAAATATCCTTCTTTCCTAAATTCAGGAAGAACATAAATCATAGCGATTGAACCGTTGTACTGCATACAAATGTAGGCCAGAATGCGACCATTATTATCCAGAAGACAACTGCTTTCAAACTTTTCTATGACACTTTTAAAGTAGCCTTCCAATTCATCAGCATTCCCCTGCTTTGTCCAATCACTCTTTAATATCTTAGCATGTTCCGGTTTCAGCGATGAAAGAAGAACTCCTTCAGGAATTCTGCAAAAAGAAAACCAAGATTGTCCTAAACAGGAAAATATCATCATTTATAAAAACGTTATAACTACATTCTTACACTTTACATTCCTTTAAATGACCTTTCCTAAATCTGCAAAGACAAACTTCCAGAACCCCTGGGTTACCTAACATATTTGTAATTTCCTGGGTGGGTGTAAATACAAACAGTACAACATGACAACATACAATATATTATATTTTTGTGTATTTACACCCACCCGGAAAATCCAAAAATCACAATTATGACATACCTATAGTATAAATGGCTTGTTAATAAATTGAACTTCAGTTCTAGAGATCGTGACCTATTCCACGTGATCTTACCTCAGCACTATTACACATGCTTTGGTCATACGAAATCTAGATATGTTGCGTATGAGATTTCACATTACGAAGTTATTGCTCTGACATAAATGAAGCGCTTAAAGAAATATGCAAATATGACAGCTTTCATACTCTAGTAACATTTTAGAAAATGAAATGTATTTCTTGAATATATTACATATCCTCGTATCTTTGTCTATGTTTCAAACCTTGTGACAATTGTTAAGTTAAATTTTCAGGGACGGATCAAAATTTTCAAAGGGGATTGATTGATTGATATTTTACGACGTTTTGGCAATATTTCGGCCATTTTACAGGGGTTAACTAATTGAATTATGTTTGTTTGTAAATGTTTGAGTTTCCCCGACGGCCCCCAATGAGCCTACTCTTTTTCGAACATCAGGGAAACGATCTTTTGCGTGCCAAAGGGGCTGCGCTCCTTGACACGGGACACCCTTTAACGTCCCATCCGACGGACATACCCAAGTTTATATCTTTTCTTCCCAAACGTGGTGGGGGGAGGGTGAAAACTTGAAATTAGCAAATCATGACCAATCTTGTAAAAATTGTTCAGCCAAAGGAGGATGGCAACCACTCCATAGCCACCTCTAGATCCGTCACTGAATAATTATGATCAATTTAATTCGTGGTACTAATTAATAAATATTCACTTTGGCATTTCTGGGGGCGTTGGTTTGCTCCATGCGTACATCAATCGGGACTCCTTGGACGTTATTTGACCGCCATGCTTTTTGCAAACTTCACTTAACACAGGTATTACATCACTTGGGACGCCTGAAATAAATAGAAAATATTATGATAGTCCTCATCCTTTAGGACGATTTTTATGATGAAATAACTGGAGACAGTTCAGGTCAATGAACTTAAAACGCAAGAAGTACGTAGCACCATTTACAAACATTAAGGTTAACCACTTTTTTTTCGGAACGAAACCAAGCGATGCTCAGAGAATGAAATGAGACTCACTATTCTTACAGAACTTTGTTATTACTTCATAATAGACTTTAATGTCATATTTCAACAAATCATAATGTGTTCCATTCTTCGAGCTGTTATTATTCATAAATGAATTTGATATGATCATATTTCAAATGGTAATATATTCCATTCTTCCAGCTGTTATTAGTTCATAAAAGAATTTAATATCATATTTCAACAAATGATAATCATTATTATATTCCATAACTCACGATGCGTAACTCGATAAATTCTGGCTTAAGAAATGTGACGTCACAATAACCTTTTGAGAGTATTCAAAATATCGTCTTTAAACTGTTTGTCTATCGATTATACTAAAAGTTTACACTAGTCTAATTTTGCATGCATGGTTTATCTAAAGAAATTAAAACACCATTGATATACAATAGCATACGGTTTATTGTCTTACAATGTACTTCCAAATAGACAATTATTACTACAAAAGAACAGCTCAATGCATTAATAGCTCAATGCATTAATATTTGTATCATGCTTATCAGATGAATATTTGCTAACAGGTAAACTATGTCACTGCGTCACTAGGTCAGTGCGACATACAGCTACATGTGTTTTGATTGTCACGTTTTCATTTAACCACTACTTAGGCACTCTAACAGAGAAATTGTAATTTGAATATTATCTTCACTTTTTATTGCATCAAATAATTTCCATATCTTTTTTTTTTATAATTGTCAGTGCATGTCAACCACGCAATGTTCGTTCGTGATCCTTTCTTTCTGCATGCAAAGAACGCGTGATAGGGACCGCAGGTTATTAGCTCTATAGAGCACTAGCGGACGCTGACCCCAAAGTGACGTCCGAGAAGATGGTTTAACTTACTGTCTTTCCATTGGGCACTAATTGAAGTCATAAGAAGTAAAATAAAATAATCATTCTCGTCTATATTCTAAGTCCCCTACATTCGTTTGTGTTTCTCTTCTTGTTTTTTGTGTGTTCATCACGTGCTTACTCTTTCTATCTTTACTCTTTCTATCAAAGCTCAACCTCCATCTAGTGTTGATATTGTATCACCCTGATTACGTACATGTATACACATATCTAATAGGAGAAGCGAGCATTCTAATTCACATTCAAAATGACATCAGGATAACTTTGTTTACAGTCACAAAATATCAGATCAAGATCGCGTGCCTACAGGTGTAAAAATAACAATAAAAATATTATTCCTCCTGATTACATGAAATCATAAATTTTCAAAGGTAGCTCAGGTAAGAGCGTTCGCTTCGTAACCGTGAGTTCGAGCCATAGCGATTGCTCTTAGAGAACCCTCATTGCTTCGGTCCAGAGCGCTAAACATAGGTCTACAACATAGAGCTAGTGAAGTATCAATATGAGAGAACAAACCTCAAACGACGTAAATCAAACAATTAACAATAAAGTTTACAACTTCTACGGTATTTGCGTCACTTCCTAGTTTTCATTTAAAATGATATCGTATTTCTTTTTAAGAAGGTATGCTACACCAGAGAAATTTGATATGGGTGAAAAGTGGGGGATATGTACAACAATATTAATTTTGAAATTGAAAATTTTCAAATTTACTTTATTTAGTCAAAACACGCAGTTTTAGTCGAAAGCAATTTGAAAAAAATTCAAAACCCCTACTGGACTCGAACCCGCGACCTACAGTTCAGTAGTCGACATGCTAACCTACTGAGCTACTCAGCTAGACGATGAATTTTTTAATGAATAGACAAATATTGCTAATATTTACATTTTCATCCATTATGACGATGTAGATAACCTCCTTAAAAACTGTATTGTAATGTCCGAGGACGAGAAATTGCCCTTTCCAGTTTGACTTCATTGCATAAAGAGTTACACTTTAAGATACATGTAGGTTATCAAGCGCAGTTTTACCTGTGAAGTTTATGGGTTGGTTCCAATTGATAAGACCAGGTCGCTGAAGAAAATACTTCAAGGCGGAGACACTTTTCGTGTGACAAATATGGGTCTGTTTGAAATAGTTCAGAACCTGTAATACATTAATCAACAGTACTGTATATATATGATGCACGTGTATGTGTCTGCACGGATCATATCGGATTTCTCCGAATAATATGAATTCGTGTTACTAAATTATGTGACATGCAAAAAGGTAAACTACTTCAAGACTATTGGTTTTCATGACATATTCCTGTAGCACTTACTATATATATTGACTATTTTTGACAGACATGGATGAAATTGAGCCATCACGAAATTAACTACTTTATAGTAACACAATGCGTAGATGTTTGTGATCATTTAAATTCAATATATAATAGAGTTTTGATATCTAGAATTAAGCATAGATGGTACTTAGAGAAAACTTGATCTAAAAAAGGGCAACATCAAGGTGGTGATTTTCCAGATAATGTTTTTAAAGTTATTTAATCATCACTGTAACATAGCCCTGTAGAGCTATACCTTATCAGAGGACTCCGGACGCAGAAGGACGCAGTTCCATTTCGGCCAGTTGTCTACCACTAGCTCAAATCCGCCCAAATTGTCCTCCAATGCGTTCCGAATTACGTAATAGATCTAAAATAAAAAATAAGTGATATTTTTGTTGTTGTATTCATTAATGGTAATTCATGGAGGTTTACACAGGGACTACTTTCAGGAGAATATAACAAAGTAAACCATCTTTTGAAATTTGGAAGATGCTAATACATGCTGTCGTGGCATATTCTGTCAAGTTTACATGTACCTGTACCACTACTCGGAGGGAGGATTAATTCATAGTTGTCAACCCTAGCAGTGCAGATATTTCTGTCCACATTATACAAACTTACTTTTCTACCTTGGTGCTGTGAGTGCAGCACACCACTTGATTTAGATTTTTTTTATCGAATGTTTATGTTAACCTACGCGTCGAGTAAGAAATCCAGTTCCTAAACTTGACAATTAATACCAAGTGAAATAAGTGTTACCTTAAAATCAGAGAACTAGTGAAAAGGGTACTATTTTGGAAAAACCTGGGGAAATACTCTTTATTAACGTTATCTTAAATATTGGGTTCATCCCACCAGCAGCTGAGTACTGCAGAACCTATAGGAATAACATTAATTGGCGATGTCCCTCAGTAGGGTGAGTGGTCTTACCGTATCTGCCACAAATACCACAATTCATTGACTTTGATAATAAACACTGGTCAAAAGGATAATTATAGGTGGTTGGGTTGCGTCTTGCCAAATCCCAGCGTGATATCGTCCTCAGCTAAAAAACAACATCATCTTGGGCACATCCGGGTTTTCTACAGTGTATACTTGTACTCACATGGGATAAGTTAAATGTTGAAGATAAATCAATGGTTGTGATTATTGGGGGTTTTCTTCCATTTCTACCAGTATATATTACGTCATCACTTGGACAACAGTTCTAAAGATTCAACTCAAGGCCTTTGAACAGACAAAATTGTCAAATTCTTCCGTGAACAGGTACACGACTGAATAGCCTTGGTTTTATTTTCTGATGTTTGTTAAATTCATATCTAGTCGATACAAAGACTTATATAAGATATACAAACATATACACTAAATGTACATACATCCCGTATATCTGATATTGACATTGTACGTACGTGTACACGTACAGGTCAGTGTTAACCAACAATACGTGTACATAAAATACACAGCCTACAACTACATCCTTCTGACTGAACAAAGTTAAATATATTAAATATCAACGTGTAAATGGATGTGTTATTACATGTACATTTAACATACAGTTTTATTACTTAATACAATGTACTGCATGCATCATATTTTCAGTTTTGATATGTACAGCGCTGTACCACTGATCACAGTAACGCGCGATGTTGGTCGTTACATGTACATTGTGTATGTGGCCGTACATTTACTACAATCAATATACTTAACATTAAGGAAGTTTGAATTGTCAAGTACGTCAGAGACTACAAGCTGACACCGATTGAGACTTGTATTCAATGGTTTTTGGGTTTGTTTTTTTTTTTAAAGTTAACAATCATACAAGTTTACAAACATCAATACACAAATAAAACTAAACGTACCGGCTTAAAATGAAAATGTCAAATGAGATTTAAAAATATGTTTAGAAGCTGAAAAGATCTGATATACCATGAACATAAATTTTACTCTGAACAACGTTTAATGTTGGGTTTAAAAAGATCACTTCAAGTTTACGCATCGAGTGGTAATGGTGAAATGCTCTACCTTAGCTGTTCCGGGTAGTCCTAACGCTAACTCATCCTTCAACACACCTATCTCCTCCTTATTGAGAATTTTATAAATCATAACACAGCACACACAACTTCTACAATTATCCCCTGTTAAGATAAAGACGTTCTCGGTATGTTTTGTTTCTCCTTTACACGTGATTGTTTAATCTGCAACGACCTGCGGTCTAGTAGCACGTGAGAGAAGTTTTGCCAATGAATGATCAGTGTGAAGGTCAATTCATGGTCTAGTAACATCGATTTGTTTATGTACGGAAACGCAAACGAGTATTTAATTGCATAATAAGACCTTGCGAATCCGGAAATGGTATAGTATGAATCGTGTGTTGTAAATCTCGTGAGAAAGGAAATTATAAGCACTCCTCTACTAAAGTGTTTTTGTGTATGTGTATACAACAAAAATTTTAATCGACAACTTAATTTTAGAAATATTACAGGATCTCCCGTTGAATATAAAACGACTTATTGTTGGCTTCAAAGTCAGTTTAGTCATATATTGCTCGCATGTAACCCCCTAGAAAAGCTATCTAGAGTTCCCTCTTACTCAGTTTCTTCTTACATTGATCCCAGGGGTGTTTGACCAATATGGTGTGAACGTCGAAATTCGGAGTCCTGTGGACCTTATGTGCTGACGTCGAAAAACCAACATGTCAGTAAAACTCTGTATAAAAAATGTAATGAACTTTTTCACTCCAATGTTACGTCCACCGACCAACAGTGTGATTTGTTCTAAAACTAATGAGACCCAACCATAGACAATACCATTCAGGAGTTGCCAACATCCGGTTTGGTGTGTTTGTTTGTTTTATGTCTCTTCGAGAAATTTTCACTCACATTGAGACGTCATTAGATGTAGGCGAGGACTACCACAACTTTGTACCTATGCTTAGCGTTCAGGCCGTATAGCAGTGAGGGCATCATCGCCTGCAGCGACACAGGACCTCCGTTTAAATTTTTAAGGTCATATCCAAAAGACACGTGATTTTCACTTCGAACATTCACTATTTATGCTAACGTCTTTCCCGGTTTACGAAGCGAAGAGATATGCTCTACCACTGAGCTACCTCGATGAGCGTCAATTTATATCACCTTACATGAAAGTTGAAGATATGTTTAAGGTGGGTCCTTAGTCCTGGATTTTTTGGGGTTTAGGTAGCATTTTTTTGTCTGGAATCAATAAATTAACATTCAGAGTAATGAAAAAAGGCAAAACAGTTAAGGATTTCCATATTAATTTTCATTACATTCACCACTAAAGTCATGTACCCCGATGTTGATTTTTATGAAATTCATTGGAAACAGTTATTTGTTGTTATTTTAACATAAAAGCAACAAAATATTTTTTGAATTGCATTTATTTATCGGGAAACATGTCAATAACTAAAACACATGTCATTTTCAATATGTTCATCAAGTTTTAGAATAATATGTGCAAAATTATTGAATTAGCGTTATTCTCCAAAATGTTAAAAAACAAACAAATGTGGACGCATTTTCCTTATAACATGGTTTACATATCATTTTTTCTGTTTATATTAGTAGAGTTTCATCTGTTATAGTTATTTATGGGGGGAAATCCATACCTTTCCTTTCAAATCTATAGCTTCCAGATTATGTATACCCCCCATAAAAAACTGAAGTCTGGCACCATACAGCTGAGCTATTTAAAATCACTCGGGATTAAAATTTTATGTAATATCATGAAAAGACACAGCTTATGATTCCTTATCACCTTGGTAAAATGTTTGTCAAAAATAAAGGAAATCAATCGCATTATGGACTTGATAAATAATTTAATGAAAACAGAGTTATTGTCCTTGGATTCAATATTTTGAAACATATCATTGACTATTCAAATATAACTAAAACTTTTGAAATATTTTATGGCTAACAAGATTTTTTACAATAACTATTGAAAAAGATTCCAATAAAATTTATGTTCCTGTCATTAAATCATTGATTTTGCAAAATCCTAAGTATGACGTCACAGGAGTGTGGAACTATGTTAAATAGGGTACAAAGGGTAGTCGAGTTCGAATCCTGATAGCTGTTAAACAGAAAACGTTTTAAATAGCTGAATGCCTCTTTCTTCGCCAATGACCCGGCTATTGAAGTTAAAGTCGCGTGTCTTTCATACGAAATCTAAAAAAAATGGTCATGTGTTTGTACGATACGAGACCATCACTGCTACGGCCTTGCGTGTCCTCTCAGTGTGAGGTATTCTCGAATGGGACGTAAAACAAATAAAAATCGAAATTATCAAACCACTAAGTATTGCGAAATCTCGGGACGAAATTATTCCTTACACTGCAGAACCTCAGTACAAAGTTAATTTAAACAATATCTTTTAACGCAAAACACAAACACAACAAGCACCCTGACAGTATTGCATAAGCATTCATCACATGCTGGAAAACATTTACAAGTAAAGGAAAACAGTGAGAAGATTATTAAACATGTAAATAGTAGCGGGTACGCATAAAGCTGTCTGTAAAGCGTTTATAAATAGCAACACGCGGGTCAGGGGAATCCCAACATGAGGTATATAAATCAAACGCAATTCCAATTAGTTTAGGACTGAAAAACGGAAAACAGCGAATTGCTTAGAGATATTCGATATTTCATTTCTCTTAAACTTATGGCACGGTTTTGGAACACAATACACAGCTTTACACAGATAAGATCACCTATGATCTGAAAGTCTGAACTGAACACATGACTGTAATACTTGAAATGTCTGAGTGATGATCGAATTAAAATCAAATAATTCTGCAGGTGAAATAATGTATGACATGTCGTACAGCCTCATAAATACGTACGTGACAAGGTGGGAAAACTTTGCCGAAATTCGGATCATAAGATTTTTTTAAAAAAATTATGAGTATGGAAATAAATGAACCGGGATTCGAATTGATTGGCTACATGTACATAACATTGCTACGTCAACAAACGACATCATTTGAAGCTGTGGGTTTTCGGGTCGTATGGGGCTTTGATAAATATTTGAAGGTATGTTTGGACACAAGTATACACTGTAGTAGGAAAATATGTTAGGATTTTTTTTTCATATAAAATTTATGAGACGATAATACAATAATACAACGATATGAGGCCTCAACCGTGCGCAGCTTTTTGTGCGCCGTAAATCGAAGGTTTTTATAAGCGGTGTATCTGTAGCTTTCTTATCTGTCCCAATATTTTCTCAGAGAGCTACAATTCTGCAGCTAGTACATTTCCTGATATAATTTGACTGATGTATGTAAGCAGACCATCTTATAGACGTTTGATTCCCGTGGGGATCCGGGTTAGAGTAGGTCCTCAGTACCCCTTCCCTGTCGTAAGAGACGACTAAATGAGACCACAAAATCCGAGGTACCGTGTCACTGTAGGTGTGGCACGATAAAGATGTTCAAAGGCCATATGCGCCAAGCATAGGCATACATTTTATCTGTAATCAAAGATTCAACCCTTTTTACATATTTACCTGAATGGCGTCCATATAAATGTGAATATGAAATGAATAAATCATCACAAGATAAATATAGTCTTGCGTTTATTCGCGAAATGTTGCGTTTATTCTCAAAATCTTTGCATTATAACACGAAAGTTACGCGTTTATTCGCGAAAGATTCGTGTTATAACGCGAAAAAATATTTTTAGCAATTAAAAGGAGCTCAATGAGCTTTCGTAATAAAGAAATGTATGTTTCAAAATCTTTTTGTTATCAAAATATATTAACGTATAAAAAAAAAATCAACAATGTTGCGCCTAGCTATTAATCCCACTATGGAAGCCCAGAACAGATTTAGTCATCTCACTGCGAAACATTGGGAGCAAATTATTCATCCCAGAATGAAGTTACTCATCTCACCTTAAAACTACAAGACACAATTATTCACTATGGAATCAGTACCTACCCCTTGCTTGTCGTAAGAGCCGACTAAATGTGACGGTCCTTCGGATGAGACCACAAAACCGAGGTCTCGTGTTACAGCAGGTGTGGCAAGATAAAGATCCCTCCCTGCTCAAAGGCCATAAGCGTCGAGCATAGGCCTAAATTTAGCAGCCCTTCACCGGCATTGGTGACGTCCCCATATGAGTGTACAACCAACCTCTAATGAATCACAGGACAACGTTATCCATTCCACTGCGAGTCCACGGGACCAAATTATTCATCCCATTGTAAGACGCCAGGACGAACTTATTCACCACACTGGAAGAATTTGGGTCATACATCTAGTCATTCACACCATAATATTTCGGGACGTTCATCTTACTGTAAGAATATAACTTATCAAACACATGATATATGCATTTGCACTTACACAATTTCTTGATTCCTGATTAGTTTAATTCAGTTATTCTATCTAATATAGATTGTATGATATTTAGAATAGTTACGTCTAAGAGAAAACATTTCACAGCACCCAAGGGGTTGTGTGTACACTACTTTTGTGTGTACATGACTTTTATTTGTACATGACTTGTGCGTGTATATGACTTGTGTGTGTACCTACCTTTTGTCTGTACATGACTTTTGTGTGTACATGACTTTTGTGTTAACATGACTTTTGTATTAACATGACTTTTGTGTGAATCACATTTGCATAGTACTGTCGTATGTACCTGACGTTTGTGTACATGACTTTTATGTGTACATGACTTTTCTATGTACATGACGTTTGTGTGTACATGACTTTTGTATGTACATTACTTTTGTGCTAATATGACTTTTGTATGTACATGACTTTTGTATGTACATGACGTTTGTGTGTAAATGACTTTTGTATGTACATGACGTTTATGTTAACATGACTTTTGTTTGTACATGACTTTTGTGTGTACATGACTTTTGTTTGTACATGACTGTTGTATGTACATGACTTTTGTGTGTTCATGAATTTTGTGTGAACATGACTTTTGTGTTAACGTGACTTTTGTGAACATGACGTTTGTGTGTATATGACTTTTGTTTGTACATGACTTTTGTATGTACATGACTTTTGTGTGTACATGACTTTTGTGTACATCACTTTTGTATGTACATCACTTTTGTGTGTATATGACTTTTGTATGTACATGACTTTTGTATGTACATGACTTTTGTATGTACATGACTTTTGTATGTTCATGACTTTTGTATGTACCTAACTTTTGTGTTAACATGACTTTTATATACATCTTTTTGTTTGTACATGAGTTTTGTGTGTATATGACTTTTTTTGTACATGACTTTCGTATGTACATGACTTTTGTGTGTACATGACTTTTGTGTACATCACTTTTGTTTGTAGATGACGTTTGTGTGTACATGACGTTTGTGTGTACATGACTTTTGTATTAACATGACTTTTGGTTGTAGATGACTTTTGTGTGTACATCACTTATGTATGTACATGATTTGCGTTAACATGACTCTCGTACGTACATGACTTTTGTATGTACTAGATTTTTGTGTGTACATGACGGTTGTGTACAAGACTTTTGTGTGTACATGACGTTTCTGTGTACATGACGTTTGTATGTACATGACTTGTGTACATGATTTTTGTGTTAACATGACTTTAGTTTGTACAAGAATTTTGTATGTATACGACTTTTGTGTGTACATGACTTTTGTGTGTACATGACATTTGTGTGTACATAACATTTGTGTGTACATAACGTTTATATGTACATGACATTTCTATGTACATGACTTTTGTATGTACATGACTTTTGTCTGTACATGATGTTTGTATATACATGACTTTTGTGTGAACATGACTTTTGTATGTACATGACGTTTCTGTGTACATGACGTTTGTGTGTACATGACGTTTGTATGTACATGACTTGTGTACATGACTTTTGTGTTAACATGACTTTTGTTTGTACATAACATATGTGTGTACATGATATTTGTATGTACATGACTTTTGTGTGTATATGACTTTTGTATGTACATGACTTTTGCATGTACATGACTTTTGTGTGTTCATGACTTTTGTATGTACATGACTTCTGGGTTAACATGACTTTTATATACATAATTTTTGTTTGCACATGACTTTTGTGTGTAAATGACTGTTGTTTGTACATGACTTTTGTGTGTACATGACTTTTATGTACATTACTTTTGTTTGTAGATAACTTTTGTGTGTATATGACTTTTGTATGTACATGACGTTTGTGTGTACATTACTTTGGTGCTAATATGACTTTTGGTTGTAGATGACTTTTGTGTGTACATCACTTATGTATGTACATGACTTTTGCGTTAACATGACTTTCGTGTGTAGATGACTTTTGTATGTACTAGATTTTTGTGTGTACATGACTGTTGTGTACATGACTTTTGTGTGTACATGACGTTTGTGTGTACATAACGTTTGTGTGTACATGACGTTTGTACGTACATGACTTTTGTGTACATTACTTTTGTGTTAATATGACTTTTGCTTGTACATGGATTTTGTATGTATACGACTTTTGTGTGTACATGACTTTTGTGTGTACATGACATTTGTGTATACATGAAATTTGTGTATACATAACGTTTGTATGTACATGACATTTCTATGTATATGACCTTTGCATGCACATGACTTTTGTATGTACATGACTTTTGTGTGTACATGACGTTTTTATGTACATGACTTTTGTATTTACATGACCTTTGTTGGTACATAACGTTTCTGTGTACATGACTTTTGTGTGTATATGACATTTGTTTGTACATGACTTTTCTATGTACATGACTTTTGTGTGTATATGACTTTTGTTTGTACATGACTTTTGTGTTAACATGACTTTTGTATGTATATGACTTTTGTGTTAACATGACTTTTGTGTACATCACTTTTGTATGTACATGACTTTTGTGTGTATATGACTTTTGTATGTACATGACTTTTGTATGTACATGATTTTTGTATGTTCATGACTTTTGTATGTACATGACTTTTGTGTTAACATGACTTTGGTTGTAAATTACTTTTTTGTGTACATCACTTATGTATGTACATGACTTGCGTTAACATGACTTTCGTGTGTACATGACTTTTGTATGTACTAGATTTTTGTGTGTACATGACGGTTGTGTACAAAACTTTTGTGTGTATATGACGTTTGTGTGTACATGACGTTTGTATGTACATGACTTGTGTACATGATTTTTGTGTTAACATGACTTTAGTTTGTACAAGAATTTTGTATGTATAGGACTTTTGTGTGTACATGACTTTTGTGTGTACATGACATTTGTGTGTACATGACGTTTCTGTGTACATAACGTTTGTATGTACCTGACATTTTTATGTACATGACTTTTATATGCACATGACTTTTGTCTGTACATGACGTTTGTATGTACATGACTTTTGTGTGAACATGACTTTTGTATGTACATGACGTTTGTGTGTACATGACGTTTGTGTGTACATGACGTTTGTATGTACATGACTTGTGTACATGACTTTTGTATGTACATGAATTTTGTATGTATACGACTTTTGTGTATACATGAGTTTTGTATGTACATGACTTTTCTGTGTACATGACATTTGTATGTACATGACGTTTCTGTGTACATGACGTTTGTGTGTACATGACGTTTGTATGTACATGACTTGTGTACATGACTTTTGTATGTACATGAATTTTGTATGTATACGACTTTTGTGTATACATGAGTTTTGTATGTACATGACTTTTCTGTGTACATGACATTTGTATGTACATGACTTTTGTATGTACATGACTTTTGTGTGTTCATGACTTTTGTATGTACATGACTTCTGGGTTAACATGACTTTTATATACATAATTTTTGTTTGTACATGACTTTTGTGTGTAAATGACTGTTTTTTGTACATGACTTTTGTGTGTACATGACTCTTGTGTACATCACTTTTGTTTGTAGATAACTTTTGTGTGTATATGACTTTTGTATGTACATGACGTTTGTGTGTACATTACTTTGGTGCTAATATGACTTTTGGTTGTAGATGACTTTTGTGTGTACATCACTTATGTATGTACATGACTTTTGCGTTAACATGACTTTCGTGTGTAGATGACTTTTGTATGTACTAGATTTTTGTGTGTACATGACTGTTGTGTACATGACTTTTGTGTGTACATGACGTTTGTGTGTACATAACGTTTGTGTGTACATGACGTTTGTACGTACATGACTTTTGTGTACATTACTTTTGTGTTAATATGACTTTTGCTTGTACATGGATTTTGTATGTATACGACTTTTGTGTGTACATGACTTTTGTGTGTACATGACATTTGTGTATACATGAAATTTGTGTATACATAACGTTTGTATGTACATGACATTTCTATGTATATGACCTTTGCATGCACATGACTTTTGTATGTACATGACTTTTGTGTGTACATGACGTTTTTATGTACATGACTTTTGTATTTACATGACCTTTGTTGGTACATAACGTTTCTGTGTACATGATGTTTGTGTGTACATGACCTTTGTGTATACATGACTTTTGTATGTACATGACTTTTGTGTGTACATGACTTTTGTTTGTACATGACTTTTGTATGTACATGACTTTTGTATTTACGTGACTTTTGTTTGTACATGACTTTTGTATGTACATGACTTTTGTATGTACATGACTTTTGTTTGTAAATGACTTTTGTATGTACATGACTTTTGTATGTACATGACTTTTGTGTACATGACTTTTGTGTAAATGACTTTTGTTTGTACATGACTTTTGTATGTACATGATTTTTGTGTGCACATTACTTTGGTATGTACATGACTTTTGTGTGTACACGACATTTGTGTGTACATGGCTTTTGTGTGTAGATGACTTTTGTGTGTACATGACTTTTGTGTGTACATGACGTTTGTGTGTACATGATTTTTGTAAGTAAATGACTTTTGTGTGTGCATTACTTTTGTGTGTACATGACTTTTGTGTGTACATGACGGTTGTGTGTACATGACCTTTGAATATACATGACGTTTGTGTGTAAATGACTTTTGTATGTACATGACTTTTGTGTGCACATGACTTTTGTATGTACATGAGTTTTGTGTTAACGTGACTATTGTATGTACATGACTTTTGTGTGTACATGACTTTTGTATGTATATGACTTTTGTTTGGACACTACATTTATGTGTACATGACTTTTGTGTGTATACTACTTTTGTATGTATATGACTTTTGTTTGGACACTACATTTATGTGTACATGACTTTTGTGTGTATACGACTTTTGTGTGTACACGACTTTTGTATGAACATGACTGTTGTGTGTACATGACTTTTGTATGTACATGACTTTTGTATGTAAATGACTTTAGTGTATACAAGACCTTTGTGTGTACACTACTTTTGTATGTTCATGACTTTTGTGTGTACATAAATTTTGTGTGTACACGACTTTTGTGTGTACATGACTTTTGTATGTACATGACTTTCGTATGTACATGACGTTTGTGTGTACATGATTTTTGTGTGGTCATGACTTTCGTGTCCCGTAGACTGATACCAGAGCAGTGATGGTTCTTATAATACATCGTCCCAATGGTTACGATGCCAAGGAAGGTTGAATTTTGAAGTCGATGACAACATACCTGATGCCATCATCTAGCAAAGAAACATTTAATACCTACATGTATATCAAAGTATGACATTTTAATCAGTCCCTATTCGAACTAACAAACTCATGAAACGAATTTCCTAACGACTTCCTGTCTTGACCGTCGGATCCACTGTGGCGGATTGACAGTTGGATTTGCTGGTGGTCACAATTCGCAAATCGGATGGAACTCAACAGACCTTTCTTGCAGTAGGATGCGAACCCAAGAACAAATGATCGTCTCATTACTCGGTGATTCGAAGAACTTTGCAGTTGCATGAGGCAGGCTACGGATGTTGATGTTACAGGGGTTTCAACAGTCTCGTCAGCATTTTACAAATTCTATGGTCGTTATAATGATCTAGTTTGCCGATACAACCTATCATTGGATCAAATGCTGTCTGACATGGTTCATACCGATTGTTAGGCAGATCTTGGCAGACTGATTTTGACTACGGATAACTCCGTTTACCTGATCAAGATATAGGGCTCACGGCGGGTGTGGCCGGTCGACATGAGATGCTTACTCCTCCTAGGCACCTGATCTCACCTCTGGTGTGTCCAGGGGTCCGTGTTTGTCCTACTACTATGTATTGTGTATTCTTTATGGGAATTATGAGATTGATCACTGTTCGTTATGAACGATTCAGTTTTACATTCTGCTCTAAGCAAAATTCAGGTCAATTATTGTATACCTCAACAAAAGACTGATCAAAGTAACATTCGATCGATATGTAATTTTCTTGTCTTTTTACTTCATGGAAAATCCTCTCATCGCCCAGTTGGTAAATAAACTCATCAAGATTGGTTTTATTCAAAGGTATACTCTGCAATGTTTCAGGGTAAATAACATTCAGAAATACAAAAGATCACAAAAATAGGATATCTGAAGCTCGTTCAAAAAAACTATTACTTTCAAATTAGTGATTGTTACTGTTCACCATACTTGATACACATTACCTTTGCTTGACACGTGTGGTATAACACGAGTAGATCGGTACAGTGTTGTGGCCTTTTAAATTTTTTCAATACATAGGTGGATTTGAATTCTAGAAGTGTTAACAACACATTCGATTATATTGATATATCCGATCCTTCTACATGTAAATAATTGTTTAATATCACGTGGTCATCACAAGTTTAAAAGTAATATCATGCCCTTTTCATGTTCCTCTCGTGCTTTCTACGTGTTATCACCTCACGGACGTCTACACAACGACCACTACGGTAACTTCCGGGAAGCACCATATTTTTTAGCTTTTGGTTCAGTGCAAGGAACATTGAATAAAAGAATGTAAGCATGCCTGAATTGGTAGCGCTGAGGTACATATTATAGAAACAATCAACTAAATTATAGCTTATATATTGTTAGAACATTGTTAACAAAAAAGGTAATTTTATTTTAATTTGGGTCAAATCTTCTTCCCCTTTTTCAGCTGTAAAGGGACAAACTTAATCGCAGCCCCCCCCCCCTTTAAAAAAAATTCTGGACCCGCCCGTATTTACATTGAATATTTAAATGTATTGCAAATATGCATGGTAAAGTTCAGATTGCACTATTTAAAATAGTTTTCCCAGGTTGCATTCATGAGGCAGTATTTCAGCCTAATATATTCATATTTAGATAGATTTAATCAAAATATCTTAAAGATTTGACAGACATTTTTGGTCTTTTGCATATGAATTAGTACTTTCACTGCTTTTCAAAACTTAGTGATTTTTATGTCAGATCTGAAGCACAGCCTAATAGTCATCTGATAATGGAGTATGGTATTAGATGCTCTGTAACATATATCCTGGGTCATTTAACCTAACAAACACTTCCTGACAGATTGATAATTAAACGTATTAAGTTTCATTTTATCCCACAAATCTTGACTAAACAGTACATGTATCTGCAAAAAGCTCTCGGAGTCATTGAATTTGACAAGATCCCGCCCCTGCATACACTGTGACTAGATAGAACAGAGTTCTGACCTCGCCCTTCTATGCATGTTCAACTAAGACCACGTTAGATCCATTATGCAATATACAAGTATATTTCTATCACATCCCAGATCAAGGAGTTCCCTTCGGTCCGTACAATTCCGATTAAAATCATCTTAACTAACCAAGGGTTTTCCCTTTATTGGGTTGGCTGAATATTGTTTAACATTCCGGTGTAAAATCTTTCTATCATATGGATTCCGAGGGGATCCGGGGGTTAGAATAGGTCCTCAGTACCTCTTGCTTGTCGTAAGAGGCGACTAAATGGGGCGGTCCTTCAGATGAGACCGCAAAAAACCGAGGCCCCATGTCACAGCAGGTGTGGTACGATAAAGATCCCTCCCTGCTGAAAGGCCGTAAGCTCCTAAAGTTAAAATAGAAATACGTGCAACAAAACTCGGTCCATGCACCGTGGAAAACTTGTAGAGCGACATCATGAGTAACGATTTCAAATGAGACTTTCAATAAGTGATCATCTGGAGACAAGCCATCGTACTCTTGCAATTTGTCTTTGACAACTTGCAATGCTTTTATGTTCGTTTCTTCCCCTTTGTTCAGAAGAAAGCAAAATACAAGTGGCACATCCTTTTCAAGATAAGTTGGAAGAATGGTATATACATGTACATACATGTGGTAAAACGAAAGGATGTTTGACATCATGAATTATGTACTTTATCCATACCTATTATCAGACTCGGAATGCCTCGGTGAAACTACTGATAAACGATGATTGTTTTCATGAAAGTCACATAAAAACCCAGCCTTCACCATCATGTTTTTTTCTGCAAACACCACTTAAAAATCTATTTCTGCATTTGACTTAGGTGCTCAGCTGTTGAAAGGCAAAGGTTTTCAGCCTCTCACATTTGGCTAGAGCCAATGTGATATTTTTTCTTGACCAACAGGAGGTAGTTTGGATGATATTCCTGAAGGATAATAATGGTACTGGTCTTCAAATGTCCTTAACTAGCTAATTGCACATTGAAATTAAAAGATCTATTAATATTTCGTAACAATTTATCATTTTTATTTTTTATTTTCGTGTTTTATTATTTGAATTGTGTATACGACTATTCAAAAACAAGACTCGTCTTAGTATTTACGGGATTATGTATATTCGTTTCCGTAATTGAACTCCAGATTTAATTTACCTGTCCTCCCAGTATAACCTTCTACATGTAATTCATATATCGAGTGTGTTGTTTGTATTTTTTTTTAAATCACGCTTTTGATTACATACAGTGTATAAGTTTTGAATGCTAGTTTGTCTGTTTATCTGTTTTTAAATTTGTACAATTATTAAGTGTTCATAATGTACACGAACTTTGTAATTTAGGGAAATATTTACCTTCTTTAAGTCATTCTCCGTTGCTTGCTTGAATTAGTACACTGCCATACAATGTCATTTTTATGTTCATGTATTTATGAAATTGATGTGATAAGACATATGTCTTAAGCAATAAAGAATATATATCTTTTGGATGGGACTAAACAAAATTCATTTGTATCCATTTCAGAAACAATAGACAATGAATTTAAAATAACAAAAATGAAGTGTTCTCAAGATTTTTACAATGCAATATCTGCAAGAAATCATTGATGGGTGAAAGGTGAAGATAACGAACAGTGATCAATCTCGTAACTCCTATAAGCAATACAAAATAGAGACATGGGCAAACACGGACCCCTGGACACACCAGAGGTGGGATCATGTGCCTAGGATGAGTAAGCACCCCCTGTTTGTCGTCATATTATAAGCCTCGTTCACGTGCGCCTTTTTACACACGGTGTGCAAATTTACACAAGTAAGTAATTTTTATTTAAAGTCGGAACTATATACAGGTAACAATAAACATGAGCTAAGAGCTCTTTAACCGACTATATAGCATAAAAAACAAAGAACTAATGATATATAATTGCATGCATAGACATAAAACAGAAATCTGAAATAAAACAGGACGCATACATGTATACAGACATCACAAGTTATGCATATATATACACAGGGACTAGCTATATTAAGATGCACAGCACTGAAAAAATTTGCAACACAAACATAAAAATATGGATACATACATAGACTAAATAAATATGCATACCTAAGAGACAGAGCAGAGTAAAAATAATAGTTAAATTTGTACATGTAAGCTTAGAAGCATAGTTAGAAGTTAGAACAAAACTTTAAGATTTAGGCAGGAGAGACTGGAATCTGCATGAGCTGCATTTACAATTTAATTCCCCACACCAATTTTGAATATAATTTGAGAATAGATTATATGATGTAATATTTCTTGCTTCGTTTGGCAAAGAGTTCCAGAGCTTTGCTGCCTCATATCTAAAAGATTGAATCCCGTACCTGGTTGTTTTAGGTCTTGGTACTTCCGCTGTATTTGTATATCTAAAATTGTATGAATGGTTTTTTATAACAACTAGATCTTGTAAAAAAAAAAAAAAAAGTGGGGACATTTTGATGATAATTTTAAAAGTTTCTAAAGCTATTTTTTGCATTCTTCTGGTTTTTAGTGAAGGCAATTTAGATTGTTTTAATAAGTTTTCGTAAGTACTTTTATAGTCACCATAGATAAACCCCAGAACTCTTTCCTGAATCTTTTCAATTTTGCGGGTGTTTTGTTCAGTGCAGAAGTGCCATGTCAACGGGCAATAACTAAAATTTGACATAATAAATGAATGATATATGGTTAATTTACCTAATTTGCTAAGATGTTTGCCTATTAGTTTAAGAACATTTAATTGCCTTGCTGCCTTTTTACAAATATTGGTAATATGTGTGTAGAAAGAAAGTTTAAAATCATTTGTAATGCCCAACAATTTTATTTCTTCATCACATGAAATTTTTATCCCATCTAAATCAAAAACTATGTTTTCATTGTGTGTTTTGTTTCCAACAGAGATAGCTTGGGATTTTTCTGGATTTGCCTGCATTTTGTTTGATTTAAACCATTTAATCAGAGATCTACTGTCATCTTGAAGTGCTGCTATTACATGATTTAAAGATTTGTCTGATTTTGATAAAGTATTGTCATCTGCATAGTTGTAGAGATTTCATTTATTTACAAAGTGAAAGAGGTCATTGATAAAGATGTTAAAGAGTAAGGGGCCGAGGATAGACCCTTGTGGCACACCTTTGATTATATTTGACATGATGCTGGTGTGCTCCCCTACTTTAACACACTGTTTTCTACATGAGAGATAGCTACTTAACATCTCTTGTGCTGCTTTTGAGAGACCATATGCTTTTAGTTTAAGTTTTTTTTTAGTTTACTACTTACATACTGCAAGTAGTATTTATGCGCAAATTATACATACAGAAAATGATACTACATTTAGTATATATATACGCAAAATTTACATACATATATACGCAAAATTTACACTCGGCTGTATTACATTGAACTCCCAGTATTATTATATGTGTATTTTGATGTGAACGTCTTATGTAATAGATGAATGTCATTACTTTTTCTACATGTGTGTGATGTACTTATTACATGCCTGTAAACGTTTGGTTTTGTGCTAATAAACTGAATTGAAGCTCTCTGAAAAAATGATTGGGACAAATCTCTGATCTGTTCTAAAAATAAATTTCAGCGAGCTACAAGTTCTGTGGCTATTATACAAAATGCGAGTTGTCTTTCTTTGAATTGTGTTGATCAGTTGTATATGGTAATAGGCAATCTCTACCCAGAGTTATCGTTCCCTCTACGCTCCACTAATACCTCTGTCAACGTCTAAAAAGTTATTAAAATGTACAAAAACTAACCTAGCATATCCAACTGTAATGATAATATCTGAGCAAATCAAACACTTCTCTGAATTTTTTAAAATCAGAAGATGGTAAATATGAGACACCTGAGCGAATTAGAAGGTTTATATAAATATTCATTCATTCGATAATACTAGTATAATCATAGAATTCATTGTTTTTGTGAACCCACTTTAAGATTTAAAGCATAAAACTTAAACTTATAAAATTATTATCCATGATGCTATAGGTAAAGGTAAGTTTTGCCAAGAATCTTGACATTTAGACGTTGACAGAGGTGTTGTACCGCAGCGTAATACGCCCTCTGGTGAGAGATTGGGTAATAGGTAGCCTGTCCATGATTTGTCATAGACCTCTGGAAATCTTAAATGATGGGTTGTTTTTTTTTCCCCATTAAAATTGATAAATACCACAATTTCATACTACAAGATCTTCTTCATTTGTTATCTTATACATCAAATGAACCAAACCACTTCAGTCAATTTTCAAGTGAACTTCGGGGGGGGGGGGGGGGGGGGTTATAATCAAACAATTTTATCAAAAGAGTGCACTGTTATACGCAATGTAATCGGTTTAATTTCTTAGCGAACAAATCTTTTACTAATAATTCGTTTTATTTATGATACAAGCAAGTTCATTCGGGAAATATTGTACAGTGCAAAATGTTGATAGCTCAAATATCTGCAAGTTCTGTTGTTATTTATAAGAAATAAATTTCATTTTTGAAAATACATGAGGGTATGAACTGTGACGCTTTGCGCCTGCGTACTTAAATGAAGCGCATCAACGCTTGGTTAAAAATTATGCTGCCATGAAGTGTTGCAATTCACATACCTTCATGTATTTTTTCAAATGAAATTTATTTTTTATATTCACATTTTACTTTCATTTCTGTCGGAATTCACGGCCGTTATCCTATATTTATCAAGATACATATACACAATGTGCACATTCACGAGGAAATGGCGATTAATCAATTTGGTACATATGTGAAGTATCACTTGTGTTGAAAAACTTTAAGCTGACTTTGTCAAATGTATACAATATAGAATTGAAATTAGCTGTAAGAAAAACTATGTTGAATTTTGTTTTTGTTTTGAAAACATGGAAGTTATTCGAGCAACTTAGAATACAATAATAAAATTTTATGAATTTATAATGCTATATGTATGAATATTGTCAAGTACACAATTTAGTAAATGCAAAGACTACCATAATATGACTGTCCTATACCTTTAAACCTTGGCCTACTTTTCGTATAAGGATTATGTAGTCAGAGTATTGTAACACTTTTCTTATACTGTCCTGTCCTCTTTTCTTCTTTCTTTATTTGTGAGTGCTTGCACCTATAAAATACCCTATATCCACTGGTTAGGTGGGAATGTAGGGGTTTGTAAAATCGGAACCCAATAAATGCCAATAAACAAAATTTACTCACAAATTGAAAAAAAAAAGATATCTAAGGCAAAACTATAAAATGATGTGTTTCCCCTTGGATTTCATTTCAGTAAAATGCAGTCATTTCTGTCTAAAATCAACTCAATAGTAAACGTTATATTAATGAATTATACCGCTTTTCGCGCATTTCTTTAAATAAGATGATACACGATAACCGTTATGTCATTAATTTAACGTTTTCTGGTAAACGGATGAAGCAGAAATACAAGACAAAAAGTAATATAATTGATTTGATGAAATTAGATTCAAGGAGAAACCTTTTAATCTACATATACATGTATACATGTAATAAGTGCATTTGCAGATATGCATACAAGTATTAGTATAGCAAAACATTGCTAAATGATTATTTTAGCATAGAAATCATATTGATGAACGAAGGTATTGTAGTACAAATAGATTTGTTTGTTTCTTTTGTTGTTGTTGTTTTTTATTGGGGGAGGGGGGGTATGTTTTTAAAAATTCTAATAAATGCTTAAATATTATGTAATAAAAAATTGAAAAAATTAGCCAGTTTTAATCCACCCAAAAGCTTACACGTACATGTATTCCCGAAATATTTTATCAATAACCACGTACACGTACATTGTATTAGTGTACTAACCTTTTGTATTGCTTATGCTGGCGAAGTTGTCACACCTCTTTAAGCCTCGAGGCTCAGTCAGGGGGTGACGGGACTTGAATTTAGAGACTGGTCATGGGATAAACAAGGTGATTCTCGGGGGAAAAAAAGATTTTTTAAAAAGAATTTGTCGGTATATCCATACGTAAATCTTAAACATTCCTTGAAATAGTATGCGAACCTCCGTACAGACTTGAATTCCCTTTACCCAAGGAAGCTTTTTGACAGCTTTGGTCCCATGGTTTTGAAAAGTTAATAGACAACGGATGACAGTCAGACAGATTAATGATAATGACAAACTCTCGTCAGGCTAAACCGTAAAATGTTATGATCTTAAATGAGGTAGGTTTGATTTGCACATGGACCATGCCGACATGTAATAAGTTTAAGCTGTCTCCCACACCCTGCTCTGGAAAAATGAAAGGTAGAAATATTTTTGACAAATCTTGCCAATGAAAAATTGAAGTGAAGAATAGTGATCAATCTCATCACTCTAGAGCTACAATTTGAGAGGGCAAACACGGGCCCCTTGAAGAATTTCATAATGTATGCCGATGAAAAACTTCTGATGCTTTCATTGTGTATTGATCATTAATGCGGTGTTCTTAGAAAAAATACGAAACTGATTTCTTTATCAATTGTTATTATATAATATTTTATATTTGATAATTAAAAAAAAAATAGCCCCTTAATTTCCCCAATGGGAACTGTATGAACATTTAAATCGCCCAGAAACTTCTCAAAGACCAAGCAAAGAGAAAGTTGTTTTTTACAAGAACTTTAAGGTGGTGGTGTAGAAAACGTTTGTATAGAGAACATTGTTTTTACAATAACTGTTTTAAGGTAGGTTTGCATATATACATGTAGTTCACGAGATGGCGACTGCATCGCTGTTAAGGCCCTTTTATACTGAGCGTGAACACGAACGCGACAGCGAACACGACCGCGAACGCGGCGTTCGCAATGGATTGCTTAACTTCAGTTTATACTGACAGCGAACGCGAACGCGGCCGAATTCATGTTCGCGCGGAACACCGCGGAGATAGCCTCCAGAGCGAATTTTAGGGAAAAGACCGCGCGAGCAATTTTCATTAGCCAATCAGAATGTGAGGTCAAAAGTCATACTTGTCTGTGACAATTCAGGCTTCAGCATGCCAGGTGACAAAACAGAACAACTCATTCTCTTAATCGAGGAACATCCAATTATTTATGATAAAATCCGAAGATATGTAGCTCACCATGGCCAAAACATAAATGACCTCGTGTCATCTGCGAATTTCCACGAGTATCACCGCTTTCAATACGAACAGTGATTCGCGTGAAAACTCGCAGTGGTTGCGTTCGTGTTCGCGCTCAGTATAAAAGGGCCTTTAGAGTTGTCTTTCGTTGCCTTTATTCTGCATCGGTTTTAACTAGAAATTTACTATGTTGAAGACCATGGTGGTGGTTAATATCGTGCTTATACATGTAGGTATGGCTCGCTTCTAGATTATACAGACCTTTATGGACTTCCCTATGTCTGGCTAACTTCCATTTTTAGAAATCTAAATGGATAGATCGACGGAGAATCAAGATGTAAAATATAAAGCGATGATGTTTGAGAGAATTTTCTACAATAAACATACCAGTAATTACATGTTAAAAAATAAATCAGAGAGGCATCCACAGGTAGTAAATATATAAATCTACTGACGAGTTCGCATGGTGAAAGCTCTATAGATAAAAGTTTGAGTATTGGATTTTATTTTTTGACTTTATATATATTTGTGTGTATGTACCATGTGTTTGACAGAAAACGATCCCGGATCCAGAAAACTCAGGTGAGTGTGCTGTATGCTCTTCTAATCACGTCAGAAGAAGGACGAACGTGATGACATTTAAAGCTTGCGACTGTTAGATACGTAAATGCAGTATTGTGGAAAACACGATGACATTTATGTACTATGTTGGCAATATGTTCACAAAAGGCTAACGGTTGAAAATATGTTGTTTTGTATTATATATATTATATATATATATATATATATATATATATATATATATATATATATATATATATATATACTGCTGCATTGTTGATTAAAGATTAACCGAATATGATCAGTATGGAACAGATGCGACACATGGGCCGCATTTTGTGATTGTTAGAATGTGACTTTTTATAGTATAAAAACATATTCATATAAAAACCTTCTGCTCTCTTTTAAGGTTCTCAAAAGTATGTCATCTGAATATATATGAAAGTTTTGTTAGCAAGGACACCAGGAAGCAGTGCTATAGTGTCATCTTATATTTACCAAAAGCTCGAACTGAACATCAAAAACAGTCTGCATTTTTATATGGAATCAGCTGCCCAATTATTTCCTAACCTGTTGTTGTTTTTCATGTTTTAAATCAGTGCAGCATTATAATTTCAAGTAGTGATATCAACATTTTGGATCACCACATCTTTTATTGCAGAGACCAAATATACTCATTTCATTGACATCATGTATAAATGCTACGTATATATTTTATAATATCTATTTTCTATTCTCGTATTTATATGTCTCTGAATATGTTTTATACAGAATCATAAAGTTGTCTAGTCATATGTTGCTAATTAAACTATCCTGTCTAAATATAGAGGAATTTACGATTATCATTCGTCTTTCCCCCTCAGCTTTCCCTGGAATGACCAAATTCTTTTCTTTAAGACGTTCTCATAAAAACCAATAGGAACTCGTGTTTATGCCGGGAATGTTGAGATAATAAAAAGCGATTAAGGCCTGGTTGATATGTCCTAGGTTACAAACAGTGCTTGTTATAAATATGATGAAATTTGATTCGTTTCAAGTATATTCTGGACAGGCCTTTAGATATGTTCCTCGGGGTAGATAATTAAGGTGTTATTCCAAGATGAAATATCCAAATCCCGGCGCAAGATATATACAATTTCTAAGTTTTGGGGAATAGGAGCAGTCACTACCTATACTATGTCTTATAGTTTGCCAAGGTACGAACGGGGCTCGCACCTTCCATTCAGAAAGAAAATACCCTCACGACAGAGCGACCATGATCAGTCGCAACGCGCTGGTTGAATTCATCATCAAACACGTGAGACCGAAATTATAAAGTTTTGAAGTATAGAGAAGTCATTGTTCGGATACAAAAAAATCCATATATATCCACTTTACTCTGAAGATTGTCCAAAAACATCGAGTTTATATATCTTTTATTTAGTAGTATGAATATGATCACAAGACCACTTTTCTATATGATTTTTAAAAGATCTATACACACACAAAAAATATTCAGTCCATCATCACTAAATCACTTAGCTCCGCCCGTGTGGGCTGAGGCCCTAGCCCCATCAGGAGTCCTAAATTTTCCAAACTCTGATAAAGACCGTCTAATACATTGAAAACTTTTCAATCAGCAAGCTAAGGGTTTATTTAACTCTTAATATAAGACATTAATTAATAATGAAGTGATATATTGTTAAGTGTTTTAATACATATGTTTACTAAACCCAGAATACAACACTTTCCACAATGGAGAATCTGTTGGAATTTTTAAAGATTAACGACTGGTTCACACGCACCCGACCTCTGGCTGAATAATCTCTACGTTACTCTGATATATGCATTGTCACAGTGATAGAAATTTGAGCCAAAGGGAGTGATGATATTGTCTTCGAATGCCTTTTCTGAACTTCAGGATATCCTTCTGTCGAATTTCATGAATGAGGAGTGATGAATTAATATCGCCTTACGCAAGCAGATCTTCGTTATCCAAAGAAAATTGTGCTGTGCGTAAAGAAAATAAAATAAAATTGAGAGGTAATACTGCAGGTAGTGGGTGGTTATAATACACTAGTAAGGGAATAATCGTGGACATTATGTTTATCAGTATCAGAATAAACCTAGTACATACATGAAGATACATAATTGGCAGAATGGGCTTGGCAACAAGTACAAATTCGGTTCATCCGACCTAACTGTGGAGTAGAGGATTTTTCAAAGTTTGTTATAACAATCGATAGGGAGCTAATAATATATAACAAAGATTCAGTGCTTGGGAAACCTCACCGATTGCAATATTCAGGTCTATTGAAATTCCATTTAAACGATCATGATTTCGCTTGTTTAGCCCCACCAACAGAAAAAAGTTTAGAATAAAGAAACTAAAGAATCAAGATTGACCTCGCTACAAAGCTATCTCTTTGTATTTTAATTTCAATCGATTATAAGGAAGTTTTGTTTACTTGCAAAATCTACAATACCTGAAGAAGTTGAAAGCAAAACACTTCTGCTTTTTACGATACATAAACTAATATACAAGAGCCGATAAATCGTTTTTGACACCGCTTTAAAGTCTTCTCTTTACCAGGAGGGGGTAATTTTACAATATTTGCTTTCTTTGACATTGAAAACAAGACTCTTTAACAACACGATTTAGGGACCCCCTGCATTCAAAACAATGAAAGTGACAGAATTAAAAGATGGGAAGTCGAGACTTTGCCCCATGCAGTGGTAGAGAGTCTCCTATTAATCTTATCTCAAAGGATTATCTCAGTGGAATGTTGACATACAATATAGAATTTCATCCCATTGTGACCCTTTGGCTGTCCGCCACTGCAAACTTCCGTCTGTCTACATCAATATAAAATGCAGGTATGTACACACACTAATAAAGGGTGTAGGAAAGGTCGCTGCAGGAACATGGGATATAGAATGAC
The DNA here is from genome assembly GCF_947568905.1 of Ostrea edulis. Classification (NCBI taxonomy): domain Eukaryota; kingdom Metazoa; phylum Mollusca; class Bivalvia; order Ostreida; family Ostreidae; genus Ostrea; species Ostrea edulis. The sequence continues at coordinate 9,750,655 of NC_079172.1, forward strand.
ACGGGTATTTATGAAAAACTTGATCTGAAAACTAGACTCCAACAATGGCACTACTATCACATTTGGGAATCATAACTACAATCTGTTACATAATTGAAAGTTAAAATATGCTTGTGTTACTAATATTATGTGTGCGGGATATTGCTCGCGACTGGCACGCGCCCTTACAATGGTTCATTCATGTAAAACTCTACATTGGTCTGTATAGGTTGATCGAGGTGCAAGGTAGTTAAACGTCTATTTATAGAACCTTTCTTTCGTTACATTGACTTACTTTTTAATACTCTTAAAAGACTTTTAATTTTCATTTTACTAATCATAAACCTAGATGTCTTAGATGCTCTTTCACTAAATAGGAGGTAATACGAAACCGAATTTTCATTTTCGCGTGATAGCAATATTAAAGTGGTAAAAGATTTCTTGAAATTAATATCTCGAATAGATATTTTGTTCATTTTTGCAATTAGTGCATTTTTTATGTACATAAAAGCACTCGGGTCCATCTAATGTACTAGATGTTTCCAAGTATATGATTTTCGCACGTAAAAAGATTTCAACGATAATCTGCAAAACGGGTGATAAAGCATTATCTTGACAATTTACAATTATTACTTTAACAGACAATTAAACATTTGACGACTAAAACAGATCAATTGATTAAGATGAATTAAATATAAGGATTATGAACAAAACGGCTTGCTATTGTGTAGTGTCGAGGTTTACATGCATGGTGAAGCAATCAGTCGGCTTTAGCAGACAATCAGCTGAAATTTAAGACAGATGCTTATTGTAAAATCTTCAAGGGTCACATTAGCAAGTGATAATGGGATAATTATTTAACCGATTCCTACCTATTGACTCATATGCTTGCCACTCAAAATTATCAAAGATATTGCAAACATTGCTGCCAGAAAGAAAGAAAACGTAGGGTATGCTGTGACTAGCCATACATTGACTCCAGATTGGACAAAAAATAACGAGAGAGAGATCAAGACGTTTTGTACAAATTAATCCATTTTCAAGGGTTTGAATAAGCGTATTGAACTTATAAATGTATATTACCCCCCCCCCTCTCTCTCTCTTTACCTCCTCTTTATCTTGTAGATTTCTTTCATACCGCGTATATACATAACTGGAATCTAATTCTAATTTGCATTCAATGCGTATTAGAATTCGCTGTAGTTTTCACACGGTAAATGAACATGTGAATGTGATACGTATTGGAAACACTTTGGTGCAATTTTGAATTTGGAAACTGGAATTTCTTTAGCTAATTTTCCTTGTGAATGTGAGGTAAATTCCAATAAGTATATGATGCTAGTACATATGTCCTTACAAAATTAATTACTTTTGTATATACATGTATTTGAACATTAAACGAAACGATCAATGACATATTGGAAAGGTCTTATCACACACACACACACACACACACACACACACACACACACTCGCGCACACACACACACACACACACGCACGCTCTCTCTCTCTCTTTCTCTGATCTCATTATGTAATTGATTACTCCAACGAAAAAGTAAGTTTTCTTTAATACGAGCGCTGAATCTAAAGTAAAAGTCAATATGCAATTTTGAAAAATCTGTCCGTCTTATATTGTATTGAACATGATAGCTTTAGTTAGTTCTGCTTTTCAAAGTGACAAAAAATATGTTCAATTATGGTGTTTAAGCAAAGTATGATATGATTTGGAACGAATCACATGACTGCCATGTCTACCACCGCCGCGGTGGTCGATAGGTTAGAGCGTTCGTCCCGCATGCAGAAGGCCCGGGGTTCGAATCCCGGCCGCGACACACTTAAATCGTTAAAACAGGTAGTGACAGTTCCATCACCAAACGCTCGGCATCAGATGTGAATGTCACGGGTCCTCGGAGATGACCTTAAAAAACGGATGACCCGTGTTACAGTAGGTGTGCCACGCTAAAGAACCCTCACTGCTCAATGGCCGTTAGCGCCGAGCATAGGCCCTTCACCGGTCTTGGTGACGTCTCCATATGAGTGAAAAATTCTCGAGTAAGAGGTTAAGCAAGATACAATCAATGATGTCTGCCAGGCTCTGACACGGAAAGTGTGACCTTGACACAAAAGCAACAGCGACCCTGTCTTAGAGGATTTGCATGCAAAATATCACATCTCATTTCATATAAGCTGAATAGCGTTTACAAATTAGTAAAGATATAAATGATTTCATGTGATTTGTTGTTTAATTGTGCAATCTCTACCTTTTACCATACATTCTGATTCTAGCTGAAGCGCATTGGGGGGACGCGTTTTTTGCAGTTCTCGATTTAGCTTGACAACATGTAGAAAACAAGTTACATCTAATTCTCTTACAATTTGAAGTTTCTGGGGGGGGGGGGGGGGGGGGGGGGACTTTTACAATGTGCAAGTTCCATTTTAATTCTCATTTGATACAAATATTTGTTTCAGTTTATTGAAAGGATCGTATGGTGACCTCTCCCCAGTGTAACCCCTTGTTCCATATAGACTAATATAAAGATCCAGACAAATGGATCTCACTGTGTTGGGTGACTTGTAACACACATAAAATCACTGAACTAGTTTACTGTGTACTTTGGGTTCCCGGCAAATTGCTAGACCCACGTCTGACATTAGATTTTGTATAACCTTGGTTTTTGAAAATAACACAGCTGACTTTTTGAATCATGTTTTTAAAAGATAAAACCTCGACATGAATGTTACTAACTTCTAAAAATCAATACTTTGTGGATTTGATCAGTTTCCAATTGTATACCACTAAGAATGAAACAAACTTCCATAGAACAAATCAGACATGCAGAACATTGTACGATTTTTAAAGATACAATTCAATTCATTTAACCAACAAGAGTACCGCAAACGATACATAATACGCCCGTGAAAATATTACATAGATTGTTTTTCTTAAACCATAATTTGTAGAACTTTGCTTCAGGTAGTATCGGCCACAACCAGACTGTGACATACTTTCTCTGTATAACATGAATAAAAGGGCCTTAGCTTAAAACTGTGACAAGAGGTAGATAGACAAACCAAGAGTTCTGTGTGCAACATATTTCCCCCTAGTTCAACAGCCTGTAAATATTCAAAATGTCAAAGAAAATTAAGAATTGTTGAGAATCAAAATCATTGCAAAATGCACATCTTCGAGTTAGTTACAAATACACTAGCTTCTAAATTGTGAAAGGAGTTTTTTATTCATTATAATATTTCCTCAAAATGGACTAATATCAACAACCTTAATCAAAATCCTTGCCACATGCACATCTTCCATACCCATACAAATACTCTGTAAAATAAGAAGGTCCTCACTTGAAAACTGTGGAAGGAAAAATAAAAGACAAATCATGAACTCTCTACTATATGTAATAATTCCTCAAGTCTGACTAAATTCCATAACCTGTAATTTTCTCCACATTTTCTCACCTTCAATACCCATTTGAACATAGTTTATTGTCTAGATGTTATAACAAAAGGATTGAGCATAAGTTCCTAAAACTTAGAACGCCCTCTCCTTCAATATCCATATAAACACTCTGTACAATAAGAAGGTTCTCACTTGAAAACTGTGGGAGTAGTTCATCGAACAAATCATCTACTTTCTTTGTAATTTTTCCTCAAAACGGACTTAGTTCAACAACCTGTAATTTTCTCAAATATTAAAGAAAATAAAAATCCTTGCTATGTGCACATCTTCAATATCCATACAAACACTCTGTAAAACAAGATGGTCTTGAATATTGTGGAAAGAGTTAAGCGGACAAATTATGTACGCTCCATATAACAATACATTTCAAATAAAGGAACAAACCCCTGCAAGAGAGGTCGAAATGGATCAAAATTGCAACATGATCTAGAAAGATCCACAAGATACATATCAAGTTTCAGCTTGATTTGTGAAAGAGAAATGAAATTAGAAACAGACAACCCCGAACGGACGGACGTACAGACATCCTTGTACCATAATACGTTCCTTCTAAAGACGGGCGCATAAAAACAAATCAAAGATCGGCAAGGTCTTGCTCACAAATGATGAATGTAATTCAAGAGTTTAATATCAGGTAAACAATTACATAGTAAAACAGGGAAAGTCACAGGAGTAGAATTAACATAAATAAATATCAAGTGGCAACATTAAAAGGAACCCCATCAAATTTTATAAAAATTAATCTTGTGGTATAACGTAGCTGTAATTTTCGTGGAACACATCCCAACTCTATTCATTTGATACGGATAATTCGATAGTGGATTGAAATAAAATCATCCCTTGCTTGACTCACCCCATGCCGCATAACTAAGCTGTTACGGGCAGGACTTGACGGCTTCCTTTAAAAGCTAAATATATACATGTAAAGCCGTGAATTTTTTCATCATGACTTTCGAGTATTTTTGTTCAAACACGTTCTTTTGCGGTTTTGTTTATCTTGTGTAAAAATTTTGCTTAAGGTCATGTGAAGGCGATGCGAAGTTTCAGTAACACATCACACAGAAATGTGTGATAATGAAATCGCGTCTACGTAAATTAACGAATGTTACAAAAACAATTTCTCTTTCTTGCTTTAGTAGTGTATGTGTCAGACTGTCATATGTTTTTAATGAACGTCTGTCTTAAATTTAGTGTCGATTCCATTTTTGTCTAAAAACTAAGTATCCGTAAACTAAAACAAGCAGAAATAGGCAATATATTCATAACAGGAATCACAATGTTAAATTTATTTGAAAATAAACAAACCAAGATTTTATTTCATGACATAAAATCATTAATGTATCAATATTAATTTGATAGCAGCAGCGCATTGTAATTTGCTCGTATTTACGCACCCATAAAAAACTCTGCAGACCAAACCACATTTTCGCTGTGGGTGGAATTTATTGATAGGATGGATGGTGGGTATATTCGTTTTGGTTGCTTTCATTTATCATATTAACAGGATAATACCGTCATTCAGTATTCTGAATTACCGTTGGCATTTACAAAACTAAGCGAGCATGAAATTGCGAAAGTTGCGCGATTAATTGTTATACCCATTTCATTCATAGAAACTAATTCAAAGAAGTCAAATATGATATTTTTAACCGTGATATTTTTCCAGCACATCCGGAAAATTGCAGCGACAGTCACAGATAACGATGAACAGTGAAATATTGGGTGGGACTTGGCGTCAAGTCTTTCGCGTTTTCAGCTGGAACCATCCTTTCGTCGTCATCATTACCGACCGTTCCCGGATGATGCTTTTGATAGTAAAACTTTTAATTATTATTGTGAAAAGCACCACCCTAAGGTAGCTCTTGTTTCTGATGATAATAAAACCTTAAAAATAATAGGTATTTTATTTTCAGGTAATATCAATCGGTGCAGATTTTAATACTACGAGATCAGCAAAAACAATTAGTAAACGTTAAATGTAAACAACCGTGCATTGTTTTGTCGTCCTGATAGGGGGGCTAATTCTACTTAGATATCATCTTGAACTTGTCACACAGTGGACGAAGAAGCGACAGATTGATTTGTTCCATCCACTCGACCTTAACACAGGAATCACCGTCTTCAGTCACCTATGACGTTGCGGACGGCAAAATGAATGGGTGGTAGGGTAGACACAAGCAGCATATCCCTCTCCAGGGGTTGTCCTTGATGACATTCGGCGGGATTATATTTCATGTTCTTCAAACAGTTGTAAATTTACTCCGACGTAAAACAGAGCGATAATACATATGTTGGAGCAGGTGACGGGGGTTCTGACTGCGTGTTCTGTTTATTTGTGTACCCCCAGCGCGGCGTTAACATTTGTTGCATTCCCGTCAACCTCCCGTTGAGGCCTTTATCAGTAACAATCATTTGTTTTACCCCTATTATTTTGCCTATCAGGAATGTCTTTTTTGAAGGTTAGGGAGTCCAATTTCCCTGTATCAAGTAGCGATCTAATCTGTGAATTAAAACAAAGTCTTGAGAGATAACATTTTTTACATCTTTTTGATCCATTGACAAGTAAGAGTATGGGGAGGAATTTCAATAGATTTATACAAATCAGACATGCTTAAAATTCATTTGAGTACAGGTGAAATGTATATCACAGAACGAAATAAAAGTAAATATGACATTGTAATATAACACGGTCTGAATTTTGAAATGACGACAATTTCAGAATAAAACACCGTCCAGATGGGAGCATTTTTGTAGCGACATTTTTAGATTTGATATAAGATAATAAGAATGTATTTTTGAATCGCCTGATCATCAGTGGGAGTCAGAAAGATGCTTTGATGCATACTGTTTTTTGTTTCTTCTAGTGATGGCATTCTACCATTCGGTAAAGGGCCTTTCCGAGCGCGCGCATTTCAATAACGCGCGATACATACCTCAGAGGCATGCTTAATGAGGCAGTCAAATTAGCTTCCTCTCAACTTTCGGAACATAAAGTGTATATAATCTGAATTACCTGTGAACACAGGGTTTCATCAGAGCCGTAACATTTTTACACCTGCAGACAATTTTAAGAATCCCTCATCCGACCGAAATGATGTAAGTCGATCCCGACCCCACCTGGGATAAGTCTTTTTCTCCCCTCATTAAGGACGGTTACCATTATATTTATGTGGTAAGATACCCTTCTTAAAGATAAATATTGCTTAAAAAGAATAGTTGTTCTTGATTAACCAATACGTCACTTTATGCAATAGACTTATATTCTGTGCGGTACACAGATTGCAACATTCCAGAATTTCTAAAATGCCCTCATCTCTCTTTTGAGGTTTTATTTCATGTGTTTGACTTTATATACATTCATTTTGGATGGAATCTATAGCAATGCACTTATCTCACTTGTGTGCCTAAAGAGGACATAGAAATATATAATTTAACTTTGCGCTATATTATTATCATAGAAATATCTAAGAAACGAAGAAAGCGATGGGTTAACGTAAACAATCATGCATTACTAGAACGAATATTAGTTATCAATGCTATATATATATATATATATATATATATATATATATATATATATATATATATATATATATATATATATATATTATATATATATATCCAAAATTGAAATAGAGTCTCAGTAATCGGATACTAATATTAAAAAAAACATGAAAATAAAACACAGAAATCCTCCGTAATATATATATATATATGTATGTGTGTGTGTATATATATATATATATATATATATACACACACATGTATATTAAACTCAATGATACGAACCATGTATGGTGGTATTTACGTGCTTTGTGCTGAGAAGCCTAAATTCAAAATCAAAACCAAGATTAATAATTTTTTGATTATAGTATTTTTCAGGTATTTTCGTTAACCTTAGTACCGTAAATATTCAAAATATGTATCAAAACTTTTTTTCTGGGAACTGTCGGTTAAAGACAGATAATTTCGATTCACTGAATTAGTTGCATAGCATTGCTCCATTCACAAATAATACTTAGCTGGAATTCAACCGACTAATCATATCGTTAATATAAATGAATAGCCTAGCGGTTCGCCGCTGGAAGGCCCGGGTTCGATTCTCGATACTGGCACTGCATCACGCTTAGCTAGTAATTGTACCTGTACAAGTGCCCGCTATTAGAAGTTCCGAGTCTTTCGAATATGACTCTAAAAGCGGAGGTCCCATGGCACGGCACTTGCTGGTACCCTTCCTGCTAGGACTCTGAACACCAAAATTAGTGGCACTTCACCTAAAGCTGGTAACGTCTTTTATTTGTAAAATACATGTGTATCAGGAGTTTTTATATGTTTATGAAGATGTTACACAGTCGCAGTACCTGTAATTATTTTTTTAAAGTGTCAAATATCACTTCATATAAGTCTGAAACTGTAATTATATTGAATTTTCAAAACATTTTGCTTAACAATTTGCAAATTAAGAGAAATTCGGTTTAGTACATACTCCAGCATCAGTATCTAAATATATACATGCACTCCAGTTAACATTGATCTGCAGTGAAATAATATAACTGTCCCGTGGTCTACATTTTAGCTATCTTGCTTACAAAATCCGTCCAGGTATAGAGGTCAGCATGCTGGTAACTAAGTCAATCAAGGCTGCTGCCATTGATAAAAATTATTCCATTCATTGCTAGACTTCATCCAAGGATCAATGAGGATCGATTTTCCGGACTGTCCCATCAGTAGGTCCTTTGACTACTTTCTCTCCATTCATTCCGCAACATCGCCGGTCATGTGATGCATTTTATCATTCATTTTAGATTGTTTCCGGGTGTTTAATTGTTGACACAGGAAGTTATTCACAATTGTACAGGAAATTGATATTTTAACGTTTAATAATATTTACGTTTCAGCTTCCTACGATTTTTACCGGAAACTATACACATTTTAGCAATTTGAGGTTGGTGCCGTGTTTGGAGATATGAATTCGATGTACTCTATTATATATTGATGTTGTACAATTGATCTTGCACATTTCGATGGTGTCGGAAGTTTTTACAGTAAATATTTTATTTTAGCAGAATTTACCCTAGATAAGGGATGGCACAATAAAAACAAAATGTTTGACGTTCTGGCAACATTGTTCTAACATGTCAAAACAATCCCAAAAAATGAAGAGGTTGTGGGAATATTTAGTGTATGGATTATACAAAATATTTCGAAGATTTCTAACCAATCAAACTGATCAATCTTATTGAACTCGAATATCGTGTGTATTGCGACTGGCTTAAAATCAGATAACTTAATATTTAATCCGAATAAATCATAAACAATGCGAATATGTATGAATTAACAGACAATGTGACACACATACCAGAGGGTTATCGACCTATCAAAGACATCAATTTACACCACTGTGCCAAATTTAAGTATAGTCGATTTTGACGATCAAGCATCTGACAAAAACACGGAGATATCATCTCTGGTAAAAAATAAAAATTTACGATTGGAGTGTTGCATTGTTTTTCTGTTTGATCAAAATTATTGTTTTAAGATAAAGTTTTAATAATAAATATATATGTTATGTTGTGTGATACTGGGATCAAGGCGCAGGGCAGACTAAGCATTGTCATGTGGACAACCGTCTCCAGAACTTGGCTCTGTAGTAAAGTTTTAATTGATGCTCGAGTTATTCATTGTTATGAAGTTTTTGTAGTTACGCCAAGGCCCTTCAAGTAATGACATTTTACAGGCAAGAGCAGGTTAGTAGATTTGACACTTCAACACGAATGCCGATAATGAATAGGGTGTGTTCAATACAGCTTGGCAACAGTTATTTCGTTTTAAATATTTGATGCCATCAGTATTTTTTATCATTAATGAAATAAAGTAACATTATAGTTGACGTAGTCAGTACGCCTTCTCAATGTAAATTTCAGGTACTCGATAATCAGAAAAGCTAACAAGAAATTGAGAAAATGTTTGTCTTTGAATCTCATTTCAAAATCTGCATACTACAAATGCATATATTTATTTCATGCCCTCTGATATACTAATGAGCGGAACAAACACATATCAGGCAATAATATCGAACAAAATTAAGTGAGGAAGTTTCCATTCAATGCTCCAAATTTCGTCACGTCATTTAGCGTCCCTGTTAACCACAATTACATTAGAATATATGTTCAAGCATTCGCTTTTAATAATCCTTAGATGACTCAATATAACTTATAAAGAAACAGAAACAAGAATCGGAAATTTATGTGTAACAAAACCTGGGCTCATTTTAAATCCCATTTTGATATTTCATCCGTTACTCGCTTATTTCCGCAGATTACAACATCCGAAATTCCAACGAGGACACTTTCGCCGGCTAGTATGACGTTCACACCTGAGTTTTACAGCTATACCTTCTACCTGAGTGTGTTGACTTAAGAATATCTTTCCTGTCCTTGTAATCAATTACGTGCGTAAAAGCAATCAAATATCGAATGCCATAAGTACCAAGTCAATTTTTGGAATGAATATGACGCCGATTTTGTTATATTTTCCCCAAGATTTTAAGAATTGTATAAAAAGATGGGAATTTACCTTATGGGTCCTTTTTATCATGGGTGTGCATGACAGTAAAATGTTACTCATAGAAGTATTGATGTTGTGATGGGAGCTTTGTTACGCTTCAACATAGTAGTTATTTCCTTCTATGACTGTCTTCTAAAAATACACAAATTAATAAATGCATGCTCATGTTTTCGTACACTTGCTCTTAAAAATTAGAAAAGAAAAAAAAATTCAAAGAACTATTTGTATAATTTATGATATACCAGTAACACGGACACTTAGTAAAATGTATACAGCACACTGAAGGTGTTTATGAATGGTATCTTATTATAAAACTTCATAACCTTTAGCGAAGATCCGTTATGTTAATCGAGTTCACAGACACTGTAAATCTTCCCTGTAATGTGACAAATCATTATAAAAACAATACATCTACAGAACTAAAATGCTCTTATGAAGCAGTCGGCGTTGAACATTAGATAATATGGAGATTAAAATAGAGTTCCTCCCCCTCCCCCCACAATTAGATTATTGGCGTATAGAAGACGGGAAAAAGATACGACAAATACAGATAGTATTCATGCACAGTTTCGCATTTTTTTTGGTCCCAAAAGCGACACAAATGGCTTTTTTTTTGAGCGGTTAAGATGCTCGCTACCCAAAGGGTGGCTCTGCATCATGGATCAACTTCGAAGTGCGGTTGTTCAAGCAACGTGTATTTAACCACGTGCTGTTTTGTGATGTAGATTATTATTATTATCATTTTGAATAAGACATAGTTCATCATAAATACTGCTTAATAGTACCTGTATAGTACCTGTACCTATATTTTGCATGGAACATCTCGGAAATATTAGCTTTTCCTTACATGTTAGTTTAATGAATAAAAAAAACTGCTTAAAGTTATTGTGTATTGTTTAACATCCCTCTCGAGAATATTTCGCCCACATGGAGACGTCACCACTGCCGGTGAAGGGCTGCAAAATTTAGGCCTATGCTCGGCGCTTATGGCCATTGGGCAGGGAGGGATCTTTATCGTGCCACACCTGCTCAGTGCTGTGACACGGGACCTCGGTTTTTGCAGTCTCATCCGAAGGACCGCCCTATGTAGTCGCTTCTTACGACAAGCAAGGGGTTACTGAGGATCTATTCTAACCCGGATCCCCACAGGACAGTTGTTGTAAGACTTGTAACCTAATACGTTTAACATATGTAGTGACTAACTTCGCCAGGCATCTCAAATTAGAAATGTAATTGGTTTTAAAATCGGAGGTCCTGTGTAATAGTAGGCGTTGGAAAGATAAAAAGTCATCGCTACTACGACCTTGAAGGTTATGCGTATACGTCAAAATTTGTGGCATTTACCTCCAGCTGTAGTGACGTCTCTATACGCGAATGGGACGTAACAAATATACATAATTATGCAAGATCTACAAAACTAAGACCGTCTATAGCGTTACACGTAAAAATATGAACGAAATTGAAATACGTCACAACACATTATGATGACAAAGTATAGCACATATTACACAGTCTCCTTAAACATAGCATATGATCTCCTTAAATGCCCAAGTGCAATAACAAAGTGGTCAATATCGTAGAGAATAGTTGGTCAATTAAACAAACATTCCATTGATAATTAAGCTTTTTCTTTTCCAAAAAAAATCTTCAGTGCCCAACCCATATAGAGGGTTAGGGTGGGTAGGGGGTCTACACCTCCCTCCTTTCTTTGTATTCTATATTGTATGTTGTGTTCCCCCTCCCTCTTTTACACTGTTTCTTATCATATACATAGACAACTTGTTGCTTTACTAAAACTATTTTAACAGTTAATATAGAGATAATGCGTAAGTGCACCAGATATATATTTAAAAGGAAAGCTGTCATGGGTGTTTCTAAATTCGTTCTGGAATTTCTACTCCGTTACTTCCTTTAAAGACAGCATCCTATGCGATCACAACATGGAATGGTTAGTTCACCAAGTACGATTCTAATGACTTCATTTTTTCCCTCTTCAATTATTATTTCTAGATTGTGATGTAAAATAGCGCTTACAGACCGTACTAGACTTGAACATTCTTCAGACCAAAAATGCAATTATTTCGACCTTAAGCCAATCGCAAGCCTCGCCCTTGACTAATTAATACATGTAATGTTAAAAACAGAAATGATAAACCTGGGCCATTATATCTTAGCATACTAATTACATACCAATTAGCGGAGTTAAAAAGAACATGCCATACACACTACATAGCTACTAGAAAGTCGACTAACTTCCTTCTATGCTTGTCTGAATAAGTGGCCTTGACAATTTCACCCCCACAGTGATTCGCCCCTGGTCAGTTCCGCAAGTTGTAATTACACATCATGACCTATCATGACCTGTTCATTAATAACATTCAAGTGCAAGATTGCTCCTATCACATCGCAATATAATTTCGGTCGTTCTTAAAAAGAAAGATTGCACTTGAAACAAATACTAAGCATGCTTGTCTGCAGATACCTGAACACGTCAATCACTTCACTGCTTCATAACCTTCGTGTGACCGCATTTTGATATTTGAACATCAGTCATATTCGTCTAGAAGAACCTTATTAGTATTTTGTCTATTCGCACTGGTTGATTGTGGGGGTTTTTTGGGTTTTTTTTTTTTGATAAATACATGTAGGTTACATTGTTTATAACTGTGAAATTCAAGTTTTCTCAAACTTTCAATGCTCCGTATTTGTGAATTGGTAAATTCGATGTTAAGATGTCAACGTGGACATATTCCGAAGTTGCTGTTTGTTTTGCTAAGATAAGATTATAATATTTGTCAAACAAATATTGGCAACCCATTTCGCGCCGGTAAGTGAGAAAGTTTCCCAGTTTACTTTCGGAAGGTCGGTGGTCTCTTCCTAGGTACATTGTATTTTGGCTCTCTCTCTCTTCCACCAATAAAAAAAAAATGGGCGCCACCATATGACTGAAAAATTGTTGAGTGTGGCGGAAAACATCAATTAATCAACATTTTACACTATCCGCAAATCGAGGCATTCAAGGACGAAAGCGAATCATCAACATTAACTTACCACTACGACAGCTTAATTTTAAGATGCATTTTCAGGACTCCTACCAAATTGAAATCATAATGTTAATATCAAGACAAGCTAGAGGGAAATGGGCGACATCGCTCACCTGAATAACTGCACATCCCCCAAGCACGACAAGAAAAGTGAAGATAACGAACAGTGATCAATCTCATAACTCCCATAAGCAATACTAAACAGAGAGTTGGGCAAACACGTATCCCTGGATATACCAGAGGTGGGATCAGGTGCTTAAGAGGAGTAAGCATCTCCTGTCGACCGGTCACACCCGCCGTGAGCCCTATATCTTGATCAGGTAAACGGAGTTATCCGTAGTCAAAATCAGTGTGCCATGTACGGCCTAAAAGTCGGTATGAAACATGTCAGACAATCTTTGACTTAATGATAGGTTGTATTGACAAACTAGATCGTTATAACGTCCATAGAATGTAAACGGAACTATTCGTAGTTAAAATCAATGTGCCGCTTTTACGTATGGGATTGTGGTGTGAACAAAAATTCACACTACGCACGTAAACTTTGTATAATTATCTGATACACTGTATCCATTTGGTTGGTTGAATATAGTTTAACGTCCTCTCGAGGGTCTTTCACTCATACGATGACGTCATCATTGCCGGTGAAAGGCTGCGAAAATTAAGCTTATATTTGGCAATCTTTATCGTGCGACACTTGCTGTGACACGGGACTTCGTTTTTTTTTTTTCCGGTCTCACCCGAAGGTCCACACCATCAGGCACCTCTTACGACAAGGAAGCGGTACTAAGGACCTATTATAGCCAGTGCTTAAGCTTAAAGGGCATGTAAACTATCTTGAGTTTTATACAGAAACTTGCTACTCTGCTGAGTTGAATTTCTGTAGCGTTTGTGGCAGAGTCGAAACTCAGCAAAGTAAAATAAATGTTATTCAATTCAAGTTCGATATTCCTGATCCCAGAGCCTGGATCCCCTCAGGATTTGGATCATTAGAAGTAAATAAACACTACAGGTAAATATGTCTGTAAAAATATCACATCCGTCATAAGTCCGTGAGAACTACACAGGGTCAAGGACAGTCTTACTGTGGTACCCGGATGTCCACCAGGGAAACATGTCCTTGCTTATGTGATGTCCCAGTCGAAAGATAGTATTAGTGTGATCTGAAAGATAGTATTAGTGTGATTTGAAAGATAGTATTAGTGTGATCTGAACCCACGATCTAAGAATCTCCTGAAGAAACTCTCTTGCAGATCGATGTCTTAATTCAAATTTATCAATGTACCGTGTTGGTGAAAACAAATGATGAAATAACCTGCAGACTAATATTTCAATGATACATTACAGGCATATGTACAAGTATTATAAATATTATGTATCTCAGTTTTCTATATTTTGCAATCGTCCTACGGTCCTATGCCAACGTGGCAAGAAACACATTTATTATGAAAAGTAGAGGATAGAAAAAAATCGGAGAAATTATTACTAAGCGTACCAATTATTGACGATTACAACGCTCTATTGGCGCAAATATCAAACGTAACATTGACTGAAACCAAATCTTATCTTTATCTATTCACAGGGTAAATGTAATCAGTTATCGTCCCTTAATGGGACAAGTTTTCCATCTAGAATTTCCATACGAACCAAAACGTATATTCTTCTAATTGTCTGTAAGTTAAGTTTCTAACAGAGGAGTACTAAAGTGACCTTGACTTGTGACGTAATTCATTAGCGTGCATTGATTGCAGTTGTGGGCGAGACCAATGACCATAAAAGAGTTCGTACGAATTCCTAACTACCAACGATAAAATCCAATGACAAACTTCGAAATGTCAATGACCATATGTTACATACACAAAATATACTTGAACAGGACTGTGTCTCTTATATAGTGTTTTATGTGGTGACACACAAATGCAGTTGTGCAAGTTATGCTTAAACATCGTTTCTTAAAATGTCAAATCGTGAATATTTCCAATTAGGAACTTTAATGACATTTCTTGCTTCAATAAAATATCTTTTAAAGAGGTTCTTTATCTAAGCTCCTTCTGCAATAAGCAGATACTTTGTTCCCGAGCAGTGTTCTCTCTATCAGACTGGATCACGAATACTCACGATGCTGTAAAGTGGTAAAATTATGTCAGTTTCATTTGGTTTCCGTGAACTATGGTTTGTTATCCGAGTTACTTGGGTTTTGTTTAGCTCACCTGAGCCGAACGCCCAAGTGAGCTTTTCTGATCACATTTTGTCCGTCGTCCGTCTGTAAACTTTTCACATTTTCATCTTCTTCTCCATAACCTCTGGGCCAATTTCAATTAAACTTGGTAATATGCAATTTAAAAATCTTCTCAAGATCCACTGGGCCTGGAAAGTTGAATTTTACATGACCGCTTTCTGATATAGTACCTAAAATTATTAAGTTCGTTAAAAGTATAGCTCCCAGTGGTAGGGTGAGGCCACAATAGGGGATAAAAATTTTGCATGTGAATATGTAGGAAAAATCTTCTCAATAACCAATGGGTAAGGAAAGTTGAAATCTACATGAACACTTTCTGGCATAGTGCAGATTAAAGATTATTAAAATCATTGTCCCCGGGGGTAGGGTGGAGCTGCAATAGGGGATCAAAGTTTTACATGCGAATTTAAAGAAAAAAATCTTCTCATGAACGACTGGGTAAGAAAAGTTAAAAATTTACGGGACAGCTTCCTGACATTGTACAGATTCAAGCTTCTTAAAACCATGGCCTCCGGGAGTAGAGTGTGGCAACAATAAGGTATTTTAAATTTTACATGCTAGTATATATACATGCAGGGACAATCTTAAACAAGAGTTGTGAGAAGACAACATAGCTGTGCGGGAAGCATGACTCTACTTGACCTATTATTCAAAAGGTTATTTTTTTTAAAATAGGTCAAAGTCCAAGGTTACTAGGTCACAAATTTTGATACCATATTAAAGGCCTGGTCATGAGGCATCTAAAATATGAAATATCAAATCTCTATCCCCTTGGTTCAAAAGATATAGCCCAGGTTTATTTTTTTGAAAAGTAGCTCCAAGGTCAATAGATCTGGTAACAAAAGAAATGTATGCTATTGAGGCATCTATTTTTGAAACATCAAACTGACAAAGTCACTCTTGGTTCAAAAGATATAAAAAAGTTTAAAGCTTTTGAACGGTCAGGTCAAATGTCCTATACCGAAACAAAGATCTCTTCATGAGGCATCTATCTGTGAAATATGAGAACTTTCCTCCCCTTGGTTCAAAGGATATAGCTCAGGTTAAAGGTTTTGAATAGTGGGTAATAGTCCATGGTCAGGGTAACTATATCAAAAGTCTTGGTAGCAAAACAAAGGTCTCTTCATGAGGCATCTATATGTGAAATATCAAAACCCTACCCCCATGGTTCCAAAGATTTAGCCCAGGTTAAAGTTTTTAATAGATAGGTCAAAGTCCAAGGTCACTATGTCAAACCTCTTGGTACCACAACAAAGGTCTCTTCATCAGGAATCAATATGTCAAATATCAAAACCCAACCCCCTTGGTTCAAAAGGAATAGCCCAGGTTCACGTTTTTTCCTCAAAGACTGACGCCGACACCGGTGTCATGATAATGTAGCTCTCCCGGGACGGCCAACTAAACATCTTCTTCTGAAAAACCACTGGAGGCAGAAAAGTTCAAATTTTCAGGCAAATTTCATGGTAAGGAGTAGATCCGAGTTTGTGCAATTCAGTAATTCATGGCTCCTGGGGGTAGGGTGGGGCCACAGTAAAGGATAAAAGTTTTACACATGCTGCTATATAGGAACAAGAGGCCCACAGTCCTTATCGGTCACCTGAGTTTTAGTTAGAAGTATCAGTTGTCTCAAGGCCAATGAAATCTAGAAAAGAATTCCCCGTTTTGAATATTGATATTCCACAATAGTATACGTATAAGTTTTCAGATCACATCTTTCTTTAAAATGCTCTCAAAAGTGTCTATAGTGATGAAAGGCTTCACATAAACACAATATGACTAATTTGGACCCATCTTAAAGTCAATACCTTTGGGTTGCGAAGTTCACAAGTTTGGTACACCCTTTTCTGCTTTTCCTAAATAATAAATATGCATTTAGTTTTTATACCATATCAGCAAACTTCAAGAAGTATTTAATATGATAAAACATATATACTCATTATAATAATTTTGGCTTAACCCTGGAACCAAACCCTTACCCCTTAGGATCATAAAATGTAAACCCCCCCAACCCCCCACTAGATTCAGAACCTCTACCCCGGGAATCATAAAATTTACATCGTTGGTAGAAATCTTCCTGATCTACATCATTATTTATTTAGTCTGTGTTACACATGAACAGTATTAGTAAAGAAACGTTTTGAAAATTGATTAATTTTTGTCCCTCCCCAGGGGTGCAAGAATCCAGAAATTCACAATTTAGCCCCCCACCCCTCTTGTCAAAAAGATGTTTCATACCAAAGAAAAGAATTGGAATGTTGTATTGTTCACACATTTAATAACTGACCATTTTGGCCCCACCCTGATATCAAAACTTATACCCCTGGGATGATCAAATATACGATTTTAGTTAACTCGATAAGGACGACGACGGACGACAACCAATTGCAATTGGTCACCTGAATAATCAGATGACCTAATATTCTTTGAAAATTTATGCTAGGGCTTTCATATTTTCTGTATACATTCTTTACGATAAGACCTTTCATGTGATGCATTGGTGTGTGATCTTGTGACCTTGACCTGGAAGTTTGCCATACTTGTGATAAAAGTCTGACTTATACAATATTTATATATTTAAGGTAGGTCTTTCATATCTCTTGTATATAAATTTCTTATGACAAGAGCCTTCACTTCATATCACGTCCTATGACCTTGACCTTTGACCAACTTTTAAGAAATTATATCAAATATATTTAATATATGCGGAACTATGTAAGGTAGGGCTTTCATATTTTGTTTATAGGTTTATTTTATGACAATGTCTTGTGACACAATGGTGTTTGATATTTTGACCTTGGAGTTTGACCTACTTTTTAAAACCCTTGACCAATTCAATATTTCCTGAACTATTTAAGGTAGGGATCTGACATTTGTTATTTATGGCAATATCTTGTTATACTTCGATGTTTAACCTTGTGACCTTGACCTTCAAGTTTGACCCACTTTTAATAAAAATATGATCTATTTAAGATAGAGCTTTCATGTTTTGTATACAGATTTCTCATGGCGAGGTCTTCAAATCATGATCTATGATCTTGTGGCCTTTGTTTTATCCAAAACAGCAGGATCATTTAGTCATATTAGTGTTCAGATAACTCTTTATGACTCGAATTAATTTTCCGTTAGGATGTGATCCTTTGGGGCTAGATTGGGCCCACAATATTTCATGGGAATTAAGACTGATAAAAAAAAATCTTCAAAATCACTACAACTGAACAACGGAAGGGACAAGGTGATTCAGGTGAAGGCTGTTGTGTTTGTTTGATACCATGCACATGAGAGCGGACTATTTCTATTTCATCATTTGTGCTAGTGATATTTAAAGGTGCATTAGCTATGAAATGATGGAAAACCTTTTTTTAAATCTTTCAATGGCATGGGAATATACAAGTGTATACAAATGACTAATATAACACTATTTTGTACAAAAAGAGAAACCTAATAAAACTGCATTAGATAACCACTTTTAGTGTAAAGAACTAAGGGAGAATTATAGACTTGCAAGTCATTAGTTATCTGATCACCAAAATTACATATTCATGTGCCTGCTTTTAGGGTAAAAAGTTTTTGAAATCATGAAATGCTGGTGTTATTACTGAAATATATAAGATGGGGACAATTGAATTGAATTCAATTTTTGTGACAAAATGACAGTTAACGCCCCTTCAAATTTTGTTATTTCTGAGACAGAAAAGACTGAAATTGACAAAACAAACTTTAGAATAATTCAGTGAGAACAATCTCGATTGTAATTGTCATGACAAAATTGCAACTGAAAAAAGTTTAAATATAAGAAATGTGCTAAATATAAAACAATTTACATATACTGTTTGTCAAACAAGGAAGTGATTTTGTTCTATTTTGCATATTTTCGGGTCAAATACTTTTTATAGGAGAAGTTTCATCAATTTCTGGAATTCATGAACAGTTTATTTCGTTACGCTAAGTTGACTATAGTTCAAATGACCACAGAAAGTAGTGCTTAGTTCGCCAATATCGTTATTTTTGTTAAAGAAGGCACCTGCATCCATTAAGAATGGGCATGAGCGACCCAACAACAACCAATGAAATTAAGAACTTGACTCGACTAATTACAGGTAGGCCAATGAGCGAGTAAGGGTGTATCCATAGCTATTTACCTGTTTCAAAACTGTCTGCCACATGCGAGGTGTCAAATGTAAATAACATTTCAATTACTGTAATTATTTACTAATTAATTATTGTTTTCAGTGGTGAAGGAAATAGCACGATTTTCTTAATTATCCCCAAATTGATGGGGTGCCAGTTATGTTATCGTAAATCTAAACCGGGCAATAGCAGGTACCTATTCCTCATTAAATAAAATCCTAAGTTAATTGGGTCACCAATAAGATTGTTGACAAACAGAGCTATCATCATAAATATGCTAAACATCTGCATAATAAATTCCTTAATATGTTGAAAGATGTCTTCTCATGCAGAAAAGCTAATTAAAGTTTGAAAAATCGTAACGCACTTGTTCTAAGGGTAAAAGCAATTCATGTACTAATACAATCTAAATGTAGCAAAAAACAATTGTCTGCGAATTTCAGGAAATTCTTAACTGAACGCATTCTTTTTTAAATATCAATCATAAAGATAAAAATTATGTTTTTAAATTCATAGATCCATGAAATTCTGACTGATTGTTAACCATTTCTTATGAATTTTGTAGAATAATGTATACAATATTTGATCGAACGTCATGTTAAAAGCAAACCAATAATATGTATACCGAGTATTTCGTGAATAGTTAGTTTTTATTGACTTTTTCTTTCTATTTTTTTTTTTACCGAGACTGTTTCTGTTTAATGAACTCGTTTTGTCTTGATTTAATCTGATTGGATGTCATCTTCCATCAGAACGATGGATCAAGTGTAAAAGCCGTCCTTTCAGCTCTTTCCCACCGTCATATAACGACCACAATGGCCTGGATGATAATTAAATTGTTTCAACAAAATTTGATGGCAGAATTAGTCAACTTTAATGAACTCCCACGCTTCGTAAGAGTATCTGGTTAAGAAATAAATGGATAATACTGCCTTAGCCCCATTTCAATAACCAGATAATGATGTACAATGCACCAAAAAATAGGTCGACATCGTCAAAATGGAAAAATAATTAACTACCTATCACATATATAGATGTAATGTGGAAACCATGGAGGGGGTTTAGCAACATCGTCCTTTGATAAGCTGATCACAAAACAAAAAGTAATTTTTTGTCCAAAAAGAGTTTTGATGTTAACTACCAGATAGAAAAGAAAAATGTAAAAAAAAAAACTTTTTTCCTTTAGTGTCATGATACATCTCCTGGACAAAAAGCAACTTTATCTCCGTTTAAAAAGTTCGGACCAGGTCACAAAGTGGGATGAAGGGACATACACCAGACTGATGTGATGTCGCTTTGTTTGCGGGAAGTATGAAAATCTAGCCTAAGTGTAATTGTAGCTGGTAAGCTTTTCAATGGCCTTCTGAATATTGTATTATCTTTACGTGCTTGAATTAAATATAAATGATTACAAGTTATGATAAATATATCATAGCCATTTCTTAATTCTCGATGTCCTTCATGTAATGTTATTTCCAAGTCGAAAAATACAATATTATCACATTTCGCTAAATTGCCCGAAATTCTAGTTAATCGATTGAGAGTTATTTGAGTTCTTGCTACAAAGAAATCGGATCTTTATCCACTCGTGCTTAGGTTGGACTTCCAAATTATCTCTTTGTTTAATTGTGTAATGTAAAGAGATCCTCGGGTTACAAAGAGACACGAAAATGGAAATATATATATAGACTTGAAACTCTACTGAAGACGTTTTCAGAAATCTTAAACTTAGTACTTGTCTTGAAGACAGGAAAAAAATATAGTAGATGACTTGCGTTCCTAGACAAGATCAAACAGTCATCTGAGGCCTATTAGAGAAGGAAATGGACCGACAGAGTAATATCTCCGAAACGGAAGGAATACATCACAACTGTAATTCAACGTGTGTTTAGCTGTCAAATTCTGTTTAAAAACTTTAAATAAACTGTCAGATGGAGTAAATAATTGACTCTCAATGCGTCAGTTTAAACCGACCTTGTTAAGAATTTAAATCCTCCTTCTGCTACAACAGCCAAAGAATTGTTATTTTGGTGATTTCAATCACCATCCAATAAGTAGTATACATCAGGTACCCTATGATCAAAGCCTGGAAATGTGTTCAACATGTGAGGCCATCGTCATTGCAGTACAGTCTGCAAATTTTCTAACGTTATCATAACTATCACTGAAAAGAACAGCCAAGTTCACACGGTGAAACGTGTAAATCACGCTACAGTGTGCACAAATAATAATTTTCAGATAGTTTTCAATTATAACATAGATACAATGTAGTTGAAACGTGGTGCTTTATTTTTTTAATCATTAGGTACACATTTAGATACTTGATGATAAATCACCGTGAAAGCATCACTAAGGTATCACATACAATTCAATGCCTAGCATCAATTTTTACACCACTAAAGCTATAATTCAACCACCTTTAACCCTGCGATTATCATTTCCATCCACCCGTTGAAGGGGGAAAATAATGGAGGATTCGGAATTACTTCCCAATTCTAAGATACGACCAGTCAGCCTACATGACGTAGCTAAAATTTATACAAGACCGATGGGTTTTGATATCTTACGGAAGGGAACATCCGCTGAATATGGCTTCGTTTGATCTTCATATTACATGTAACATATACAGTTCATTGGGAAATAAACAATCGCAGTCTATCATGGTGCAGAGGGACCTAAATTACCTCTCCCTTTTCACATATTTACATTCAGCAATGCTTTGTCAATAGTTCTAAATCTATATCTTCATATACACTGTGCGAACTCATGCTTATCTCAAAATGAAGCTGGCTTTATATAAAAATTTATTACGAGCGTAAAGATCTATATAAAGAAGATATGCCTAAGTTGTTTGTAGTACTGTATGAGGAAAATATAAACGATGGAAATATGGGGTAATTTCTGTATAAATTGTGACTGAAAAGGATATGCTTTATTTAAATATTGCTTTTAGAAAAATGCATGCGCATACATTTCATTTTTGTTTTAGACTTTAAAAGGCGGGTGACAGTAAACCGAATGCAGAGAGACTATTTCTAGATATCATTTAAAAACTGAAATACTATCTTCAGCAGTTTTCATTGATGCCAAGTGCAAAAACACATAATATCATGTAAATCCGACTGGATCGATATGCCTGGTGATCATTTTACATCATACTGACGTTTGCGTGCCATTATGTCACTCTATTTAAAGTGTCACGTACAAACAGACAGACTGTCTAAATTTATTCTGAAAGTTCTACTGCATTTAACATCTAATCTGACATTGTACAAAATAATTGTTTTGTGTGTTCATGCAATTGCAACTATCACTGCAGTGTCCGCACCTCGGGCGACTTAATAAGGGAGTTGAAATTCAATAATTTGGTTTCGGATTTTGCCTACTTCCCATAATATCGGTCAGTAGAAACTCTAGGTTATAAAAAAGAAATTAAGAATAAAACGAGCGTACCAATGAGTATTTTTAGATCAAACCAACAGTCGTTCAAACCTATGTTTCCCATGGTTTTCTTGCTTTATAATTGTGGGTTTTAGCAAAATGTAAATCCTTTGATTGCCCCTGTAATCCCATCAACATTCCAATATATTTAAGAATTCAATATCTTCAAATGTCTATACGATCTGAAGAGAAGGACAGGAGGAAATTCGGGTATTAATGTGACAGACTCGCCTGTGTGTTGTCAGAGCCAGACAGGGTGTTAAAATGAAATCCTGACATTTAATTTTTCGTTGATATCAATTTGTGTCGAGAAGGTCGATTAGAGGAAAAGAGATATGTAATAAAAATCTGCCAAATCCAAGCAGAATTGGAAGTCATAAGAAAAAAAACCAAGTAACCATAATAAGACAATTATAGCGATGTTAACGGAACCACGTGACAAATTGTCGGTACGAGATTAAAACACTACGTCTCGGCGTTCGTTCTCTGCGCATTTTCCGCACTCTCTATAACGTACGACTTGAATTCCTTTAATTATTTAGTAAAATATTCATTTAAACAGTGAAAGTGCTAACAACGAATGCGAAAGCAATTAGCTTTGAAGCATACGTTTCTAAACTGCATCTGAGTTGCAGTAAAGCACGAATGCAAAAACTATTGTTTCCTTATAATGTTGTATTGTTATCAGTTGGCGCCGGTTTCAATAACACTAAAACCATGATAGTGATTTTTCCCCTCAAATCGTTTGGATTCCGTGGGAAACTTGACCCGTCCTCGCGGTGCTTACCCATATTAGGGAATAATTATTTTGTTTATATAATGTTTTGAGAATTTTTCTCCCATGCAGAGATGCCTCTAGTTTTAGGTGAAATGCTATAAATTCTGATCTATACATAGCGCATTCGGCGGAAGCAGCGACGGTTCTTTATCTTGTCAACACGCATCGCATCTCTCTTATAAGGTCATAACCAAAGACACGTGGATTTCATTTCTAATGATGGACACAGGGATGTTACCCGTCCAAAGTTTGCCGCGGCATCATGGTCACTACACTACCGGTACTACAAACATGAGACGATGATTTAGAAAATAAATTTCATTTTTACAAATCTATGAACGTATGAACCGCGATACTTTACGTTGGCATACTTCAGGAAGCACGATAGTTCATACCCCTCATGTGTGTGTGTGTTTTTGGGTTGTTGTTTTTACGTCCCTTCAAATCGACTTGTTATATTTATCTGCTTCTTACGCGCTTTGTTTATAAATGCAATGAATTCTTGAAGAAATGGTTATCATTACATTTTGTAGATATATCAAAGGCAATAAAACATTGGAAATGTAAATACTTAGCAATGACTTATCAAAGGCAATAAAACATTGGAAATGTAAATACTTAGCAATGACTTTGTCATCTGTATAAAATGTGCATGTAATTTCATCTGTAGTGTCCTGCTACCAAAACGTTCATTTGTAGTACTCAATAATAATCTTTACTAGAGCACATGGACAATGTCTATATAAGATGGTTTTCTCTCAAATTCTTTATATATTCAACAACAAAAAATAATAAAGTACTTCAGCATGACTTTAAGCAGTATTTTGTTCTCATTGAAATCAAAGGGACAAACCAACATGTACGGAAAAGCTAATATTTCCGAGATGTTCCATGCAAAATATAGATAAGTACTATTAAGCAGTATTTAGGATGAAAATGTGAAGATAACGAACAGTGAACAATCTTAAAAATCCTGTAAAGAATGCAAAATTAGTAGTATGACAAACACGGACCCCTGAACACACCAGAGGTAAGATCAGGTGCCTAAGAGGAGTAAGCATCCTCTATAAACTGGTCACATCCACTGTAAGCCGGAAATCTCGATCAGCTGAACGGAGTAATCCATATTCAAAAATCAGTGTGCAAAGAACGGCCTCAGTTGATATCAAACATGTCAGATTTTACCCAATGGTAGCTTGTATTGGTAAATTAAATCGTTATAACTACCATACGATTTGAAAATGATTAATTCAAACGAGGCTGTTGAAACCCCTATAATACCAACTTGTTTGTCAGTAGCTTGCCTCGATTTAAAAACTGATCCTACGCAGAAAAACCTCTTGCGTATCGAATCAGCGGAGACATAAACTTAAATGATGAACTATGTCTTATTCAATGCAAGGTGAAGATAACGAACAGTGATCAATCTCATAACTCCTACAAGCAATACAAAATAGATAGTTGGGCAAACACGGACCCCTGGACACACCAGAGGTGGGATCAGGTGTCTAGGAGGAGTAAGCATCCCCTGTTGACCGGTCACACCCGCCGTGAGCCCCATATCCTGATCAGGTAAACGGAGTTATCTGCAGTCAAATCAGTGTGCCAATAACGGCTTAACAATCGGTATGAAACACGTCAGACAGCATTTGACCCAATATCATAATATAGAGAATAATTTACAACACCAAACGAAAATCACGTCTATAATTACACATTGCCAAAACAACCCCATGTCAGTGCAGTCACAGTTACCTGCAAACAGTTGAATTATGGATAGAAATATTTGTTTTATATTCCTTCGTGGATTTCCCACTCGTACTGACACGTCACCAGTTGTAAATTCTGCAATGGCGATAATCATTGTGGCAGTATTTCTTTCTATTGCACCAACACCTGCCACCTCAGTTTTTATGGCCTCATCCGGAAGACGCGACTCTCACTTCTAGTTGCCGAACGTTTGGCCCAAGATCAGTCACTTATTTTTACGGCGTAGGTTTGACGGAATCCAGACCACGAAATGAACAGTCTAACCACAAAGCAACAGAGACCGATAGGATATAAGATTTGTAGCGCAGTATAACAACATAAAATTCCTGCTTTACCTCCTGTAACAACGCCTGGAATTTTTACATCCAACGTTATGTGAAATACCAATCTAATGACAATGTCATGACATTTGTTGAATGTTCAGATTAAAACCATTTATATATAAGTTGATGGCGATAGACATGTTCAACGGATGTAGATTGAATTGGGCCAACACGTGCAGTTTGTATAACTTGAATAAGTCTTGGGTTATTGAATAGAGGCTCCCAGTCGCACGCGCAGATCCCGGGGTGGAGTCTAGGTCGGAGACCTCTCCTGATGCTTGTCAAAAATAAATATGTTTGCTTACTGAACATAGATAGACCCGTAATAGGTTTGATACCCAATGGAAAAATACCAGGGGTGGTCTAGAATGGTGAAAACAACGAACAGTGATTTAGACTTTTGGCAAAACTATTTGGATTCGAGCTTGACGCTGGTGTAGTAAAACTTCGAAATGAGTACATAATATAATAAATACTATAAAGACTACCAGATTAAGAGTAGGGTAAATTCGGACCCCTGGACACACCAGTGGTAGGATCGGATGCCTAGGAAGAGTAAGCATCCCTCGTAAAATCGTCACATAAAAACATAGACCCAAGTTCGTTGCTGATTACCCGGGTATTGCACAACGCAAATGTAAATCAGAAGTGTTGCATGCTAAGAGTCCAGTACAACTTTCAGAACGGAAGGATTTGTAATAAAACATGAGGACCTGTCATTAAACATTGTCGTATATGTAGCGAACATTGAATATCATTTTTAGGTCTCGAAAATAATTTTACCAGTGAATCTCTAGATTGTGTACATGTACCATAGATTTAGTACATGTAAGTCTGAGTACTGTGTGTCCTTTGAAATATAGTCTTCTATGAAACTATTTGCATTGTGTAAGGTCAATTTAAAGTTAAATTGTGCTTCATACCTTAATCAACTAATTACGTGAGTTAATTAAGTAGTAATTTAAGGCTTATTCTAAGAGTTTTTCAACCTTCCATACATTATGACAATTATGTACGGATCCAGAAACTTTTGAAGGGGATCCTAATGTGACACGGGACTACCCTTTTTAAACTCCCGCGGCATTCACTTCTTATGCCCAACAGTTTGACTAGGTGCCGGGTCTGTTGGTTGCGAAGCGAGCTACCTAGCCACTAAGCTACTGTGAACGGTAAAAATCGGGATGATAAGAAAGGGTTGTAGTAGATTATTTTTAAGGAGACATTGCAGCCCATTTTCTACATCTGCATTGTGTTTTTGAAACTCTAATCAATCATATCAATGCTAAACTTTTGAACAGTACTTTGAAGATTATCCGGAATTCAAAGAGATTCGGATTCAATATTTTTAAATGTATAGTTTATCAAGTGATTTTGAATAACGGCAAATAATTACCCCTTAGGGATGTCCGTTTAAATTCATGGAGTTATTCCCCCCAGTGTTATTAATCATCATTTATCTGTATCCCTATGGCCTAAGCCGTGTTTTTAAATTAATTTACACGTCTTGAGATTTGGCACTTATCAATCATCAGTAATCCCGCGTGCGTTTTGCCTAGTTCTCGTTTATCCCAAGGTTACACTAAACCTCATGTATAACTTTTAGTAAGCGCCTGGGTTTATCTCGCTCTATTTCTACCCCGTTTCTCGCAAAAGCGGTCAAAATACTGGGTACAACCACCGTACGCTTTTTCTCCTGGGTCACCGTGCAATGCTGATCTTCTGCGCTCATGGGTCTTCCGAAAGGCTGGTTGGTTGTATATTGTTCAATGACCCGGCCCGCTCGAGAATTATTCACTCATATGGAGATGTCACCATTGTTGGTGAGGAGTAGCAAAATTTAGGCCTGTGCTCGGCGCTTACGGCCTTTGAGGAGGGAGGGGTCTTTATCGTGCAACACCTGCTGTTACATGGGATCTTACTCGGTATTTTGCGCCCCCCCCCCCCCCATCTCTCTCTCTTTCGTCAAAAAGTATCAAGTTTTGTGATGAAACGAGAATTCATTTTAGAAATGCATTATTTTCGCAAAACTCACTCAATCAGCTATGCAATGAAATTTGGGAGAAAGAAGCAATATTGATAAATTTCCATTGCATGATGTTTGCGCAAAATGAACTGTAGTGTCTCTTCAAAATAAATGAATCAAAGTAGTTTTGTATACTTTGACGATTAAATGATAAAATATGTAGTCATCAAAGTGACCACTATGTTGAAGCAAAGGATGCTCAATTGCTGTGAATATCATATGATGCATCTTGTTTCGATAAAAAAAAAAAATCGTCAAAAACATTGAAAAAGTGCAACGAGCTACATGTATTCATGCTGTCGATGGTTTATTTGGTAATAGTAGATTGATGCAAATAATGATAATGAGTTAGGCGGAGAAATCGTACTCTTTTATGTAATATTTCCTCAAAACTGACTAAGTTCAACATCCTATATTTCATTTTAAAACAAGATGTGTTTGTGAAACAAATGTCCCCGATAATGGTCAATTCCAAAGATGGCCAAGGTCACAAAGGGTGTAATATTTACCATTTAGAAGTTATGACCAATGTCAAATGTTTTAAAAGTAGGTCAAACTCCAAGGTCACTGGATCAACAATGTTGGTACCCACAGAAAGGTCTCAATTGTACTCATGTGAAATATCAAAGCTCTATCACTTGCTGTTCAAAAGTTAATAGCAAAGTTAAAGTTTCAGACAGAATTACAGACATGGCAAATACAAAATCTCCCCCGCTCTTCGATCTCGGGGGCATAAAAATGAAATTGAAAATCCCTGAAATATGCGTATTTTCATTACCCATACATTACACTGTAAAATAAGAAGGTTCGCACTTGAAAAAATGTGGTAGAAGTTAAACGGATTGATTGTATCTTGGTAAACTCCCTCTAGAGAAATCTTCACTCATGTGGAGACGTCAACAATACCGGTGAAAGGCATCAAATTTAGCTTACGGCCATTGAACAGTGAGGGTTTTTTTTAGCGTGTCACACCTACATGTACTATGACACGGGACATTCGTTTTAAGGTCATCTCCGAGGACCCGTGACATTCATACCTAATGCCGAGCGTTTGACGATGGAACTTTAACGACTTAGGGCTGTCGCGGCCGGGATTCGAACTCCGACCTTTCGCATGCGGAACAAACGCCCTACCTCTACATCAACGCGGCGTAGTTAGACGGACAAATCATATACTATCCATGTAAATATTTGTTAAAAACTAATTAAGTTCAACAACATGTAATGTTCTATTAATTTTTTTAAAGAAAATCAAAACCCCTGCCACATGCACATTTTCAATACTAATACAAACACTCTGTAAAATAAGATAGTCCTTGCATGAAAACCTGGCGGACAAATTATGTATATGTGTTTCCACATAACATTAAATATCCCTACAAAAGGGATCAAATTTACAACATAATCTAAAGTGACCCACAATAAAGCTACACAACAAGTATCAGCTCGATAAGTGACAGAGAAATGAAAATAGAAACAGAAAATAGAAACACGCCTGTGAACAGCAATTAACGTCACAACTCGTATAAGGAATACATAATAGATGTAGACCATAATAAATAATAAATATATTGAGACAGCCGTATAAAAGGTAATGATTACATCTACATGTGGTGATGTGAAAATGCAATTAAAAACAAACCCAAAAGAACAAAACAAAACCCAACAATTTTTCTCTCATGTGAGTTAGCAAGTAGATATCTCTATGGAATGCATGCAGTTTGTACTCCTTGTTTGGAACTTGATTGGTTAGAATTGCCTTTCGATTTGTCAAAGTGAACTTGATTGGTTAGAATTGCCTTTCGATTTGTCAAAGTGATTAGCGTTCGGTACCGAGTTAGCCTATATCTCTAAAGAAAAACAAGTTGCAATTTAGAAATGTGAAAATAGCACTTCATTTATAGACGGTAATTTGTAGAAAACCTAATTTCGCGTTGTACAAATACAAATAACAAGAGACTCGGTCTTATCTGTCACCTGAGCATTATAATGTAGTTCAAAGTATCACTAGCCTCAAGGGCTACGGAATCTATAATAATTTTCCAGCTCTGTATACCTAAGCTAAAATCTAGCATTCAGCAGCAGTATAAAAAAATTATGATCTTTTAGAAAAACACAAAAGCCGCCCCCCCCCCCCCCCATACTGATGATAGACTTTGCATAAAGTACATGTATGTTATATATACAGTGTAACTAATTTCGATCCGCCCTATAGTCAGAACCCTGGGGTTGTGAAATTCACAGTTTTGGTACATCCCGTTTGGCTTACCTTAACTCTGCATTTAGTTTTTATGTAGTATAAGCAAAATCAAAGACATCTTTCACATGATAATTACATTTAATCATTATTTACAATTCAGTCTGACCCTAGAACATGTACCAAAACCCCTTTCCATGTGATCATGGATTTTAGTAAATGACTACCGGCTCCTTTTACACATCTTTTCAGTTGAATTCAGAATGAACAGTATTAAAGAAGATGTTATTTAAATGTTTTACATATAACACTTCAAGACAAGTTGGCTCTGCCCTGGAGTCAGAACCTCTACTCCAGAGATCATTAAATTTGCAATTTTTGATAGAGACCTTCCTGTTCTACATGTTACAGGCTCTCGACGTTTTAAATATCTACAATAAAACACTGTCCTCCTATAAACAAAGTATTCATATTGCACATGTACATCACGCCGTCATCTTGGTTTTGTTTTTCACCAGCTGTATCGCTTGCAATTTTCGCCAGAAAGTTCGATATGGTAGTTAGACTCCACCGTTTTGAAGCAACTCTGCCCGGGTCTTAGCTCTCGCCAATATGGATTTCATAAGTTTGGTTGAGCAAAGAGGGCTCATTGCATGCCCAGTATTAAGATTATTAAACACGTGACTGTAAGGTGTATAGGCAGACATTTTTTTAAACATAATGCACCTCTGTATATGGTCAGCTTAGTAACACCTGGGGACTGGACCCAAGGCAAATGATTTTTTTTTTTTAAGATGTGACATTGTATCTAAGTACGTTGAATTTGCATAAATAATTTAAAAGGAATAAAAACTTCTTAATACATGTACATCACATTTTTCAAAATAAAAATACCAGAATTGAAACTTCCCCGATTGTTTATCTAAAGTAACACCGAAGATATAACTTATAACATTAACAGGAAGTAACTATAGTGTCGGAAATGTGCTAAAGTTCCATGTAGGGTTGAAGAACATTCATTATAGTTTCAGAGTTCCATACAGGATTGAAGAACATTCATTATAGTTTCCGAGACTATGGCTTTTCACACATTTTAAGTACAGTTCTCGTATGAATTTATACGGTTTTTGAAGAGTAATTTTAACAAAGTACTTTTTTTTTCTTCAAAAATAACTACAATTTCAAGAGGGGTCAAAATGTGATGTAATGAAATCGTAATAGTGATCATACATACGCCAGCTTTATTAATTGTTGTTTACATTCCATTTCAAGAAACTTTCACTACTATAAAGACGAGCGTCAGTTTTAGCTGAAGTACTAAAATTAAGACATATTTTTGTCCTCAGGGTCATATCTTGCGGGTAACGTACCAACGGCTGCCAAAACACGGGACCTCGATTTAAAATTCTCAACCAAAAGAAACTGTGCGCAGTAACAGTCACTGTATATATTTTTTTTAAGGTTTGCTTCGAATTCCCTGTTATGAAGCCAACAGTCTTAACAACTAACCATGCGAATAATACAATTATAATATTCTATGGACATATGTCATAATGATTGTGATGCCGGTACATGTATATCGATATATGACGTAGTAAACAGTGTAACTTGATTTTAAATCGGTGTTTACAAACAACCACGTCACTCCGCTATTTCAAATTCTTATTTAAAATCAAATAATTTTGGTTACAACAGGTGAAATAATGTTTGACATGTCGTACAGCCTCATGACTACACACGTGCGATGTAATAGCGTTTTTACCACATGCAATTGCATCGCTTGGGGTTGAATTTACTATATAAAGAGTAGAGGTGTAGAACTCTAAATCTAGGGTACCCAAGTTAGCCGATATAAAAACATTGAACCAATTAATATAAAATTCTACTTTGCATTCTAATATATTCATACATAATCAGTCTACATTACTACCTAAGTTCAACCCGAAATTCCGTATCCTTTCCAAGATATGCTGAAATGAATTCGGAAAAATGCCTATTCCTTTTCGAAATATTGATGATCGAGTGTTACATATTTTTGTAGATTTAGAATGAACGAAACATGACGTAATAAACCTCAAGTGAAATTGGAATAAGTCGGATGTTTCATAAAGCAAGCTATTCCTAACGGTTCTAATGTTTAAACGGCGAGACTTTTGACAATGGATGCTAGAAGTTATGCGGTAATATGGTAATTTACTCCTTAAGATGTACCAGTGTACCAAGGTTGATGTCTGTCAAGCAAAGGGTTCTCAAAATATTGAGCGGACAGTATATTCCTATGTCCAGTTTTACCTTTGACCTTGGTACACTGATACATCCTAAGGAGTGTCGAGAGAGACGTTAACCAATATAAAATCAATCATTTTTCATTATAAATTCATAGCATAAAGAAGATGTTCCATTTTGATTTATCGGTGTGCATAGTGCCATGCATAGTTATGTTATACATGCAGTCAAAATGTTGCAGAATCGACATTGCGACATTTCACATTAAAACATGACGTTTTGCAACTATTGTCAGTATTTTGGGACGTCTCCATATGAGTAAAGTATTCTCGAGAGGGACGTTAAACAATATACAATCAATCAGTACATGTATTTTGACATGTGGCTTTTTTTTTACGCAAAAAATATTCACGGCTGCGGTGTAGATTTCGTGAAAGAAAGAAAAAGCCGACCACTCGCTTGCGGCTCAGGTGAGCTAGTAACATACCACGAGTCCTTTTCTAATCGTTCGTATAGTAAGAGACTACTACATGTATCTACACAGGTCTTACATGAGTTTGTATTATATCATGATATATATCTTCACTCTTCATACAAATTCCAATGTTTTGGGATTTTTTTTTTTTAGCGCATAGTTGATCTCGGTCTCATTTTCCCCACATTATACATCATTCCAGAATGTTTACTCAAAATGGACCGACTCATGGCCGTAACAGTAAGATTTTTTGGGTAAAATATTGCCAGCGCGTACTTTAACACGGGACCTCCGCTTTTAATTAATTAAGACCATATTCGAAAGACCCGTGACTTCTTCTACCTACATGGGTACACATGTATAAAGTCTTTGAAATCGATCCGTACATCCTTGTGAAGCGAGTATTGGGCTTGTGCGTAACCGGTATGGTGTAGGATAGGTTGTATAAAGACGACGCGTGATAAACAATGATCATGTAATTAGTTGATAATGTATTTCTGGAGCTATTTACACAAGTGTTTAAATGAACTAATATGGGGTGTACGTGGCCGCATACACACCCTTATTTGGAGCCGATATTCAAAATTTGATTGGTCCCGCACTCAGCTAGTGGATTTCATTTTTGTCCATGGGAAGGTAGACTAGTAAAATAATGATATGGACGGTAGTTTGTCAAACATGTAAAAATGACTAACTAGTTTACATGTTAAACTCCGGATCTGAGATGTGCAATTAAACAAATATCGGGGTTCGATGTTTGGTAAAACCAATGTTTTTCACAGCTGTTGGAACATGTACACATATTTTGATCAGTGTGGTCTAATGACCAAGATTAGAGATTTAGGTCATGTCCTACTAATGACAGGAAATGACGTGTATCGCCGCTTATACATGTGATGTGGTCTAGTAACCTAATAACCTAAAAGTTCTAAAACAAACAACATCTGCATATTGCACAAATATTTTGTCGCCGCTTATATGTCTAATGTGGTCTAATGACAATTGACGTTAAAGAACTAACAACATCTGTATATTGCACAAATATTATGCGAATTATGACGTGGTTATTACCCTTCTTCTTAGTGAACGAAACGATTCCATGGGGTGTTTTTGTTCATGTTTATCGGTGGTATATGGAATGTATTTGGTCTTGATGGTATATGGAATGTATTTTTTCATCTTCGTGTGGTCGATTTTAAGATATTTCTATAAAGGATACATTCAGGGTAACAAAAGAAAACACCTATAGGGGAGAAAAATTTTCCGGGAAAAGTCACATTGTTATATCAAGTTTCTTTAGTTATTTTCTGTCGTACATATATATCAATTTTTCATATTTTCATTTCGAACCTACATTTTATTAGTTATTACTGTTCATTATCTTCGCCTTTCGTCTACAATTTTGAAATTAATTTTCAAAGTTGGCCTGAATAGCAGTTTCCCCAGTTAAGCACAGGTATTTACATGGATTTTGACTTTGAAGTCCTTAAGATAGGACCTGCCCCTAAAATGTTGTTTTAAAAATATATTGATATAGGTTACAATCTTAAGAACAATTTGCAATAGTATTATAGGGCACCCCTGCCTTGGGGTTGAAATTCACGAAAAACCAACAAAAAAGGTGAACCATTTTGAAAACTTGGTTCATATTTAAACGGAGATTACTGCAAGTGCTTAGTATAGCTCAGTCAGCTGCACCGCTCTAGATGTTGTGATCATATTTGCTATGGTTCAAATCAGCCTCACGTCACACCTTTTTTTTTTTTTTTTATCCCCCCTTGTTTTTAAATAGACATCTTATATAATTATATGTGTATTTTCATTCAACAATCTAGTTTAAAGGCATACCCATTCGAACTCAAATTGTATACATGTACAAACGCAATCAAGCGGAACTATCCTCCCCGTGGTAATTGTTTTCGAAGGACAATGATCATTTAATCTGTGTTACTCGACGAAAGCACATATACAAGAATTGATGTAATTGCTTGTCCAGAGCATCTTTGGGAAAGAGTTCTGTTATTGGTGTAATATTGAAGAATCGGTGTAACTCAGATACATGTGTCATGCATCAGTGAAACGTTCTATTGTTGCTAGAAATTTCTAATAAATCAAATGTATATCTAGTAGAGAATTCGCCCGAAAGTAATTAAGACCGGATATATACCATTATAAAAATTATGAAATACCATATATAACTAAAAAATCCGTAAACAATACATGCATCATGCTAGTAAATCGTTAAAAGAGGTCTATTAAACATTTGCATTTATGTCTATAATCCAGATACTAAAGGCATTGAAAAATAACCGATCACATTTACTTAGAGTGAAGTGACAATCTAGAACGATTAATGATGTAAAGACTAAAACACCCTACGCGGCATTTTCGAAAATAAATTACTCGCAAACAAGACTACCCTCAAAATCCACGTGTTTTTCACATGTGTGTAAACAGCCGGAGTGCACCTCAGGAAGTAGCCTCAGCTACCAACAGCAAATAGTTCCTTTGTATACACTTGGTTATTTCTACAAATTACACAAAATTTCCTAATCAGGGGTATAAAAATTAAGAGAAAAGAAGAAGAGGAAATGAGAAAAATCGCGCAAGGAGAAAAAATATTTCTTTAAATATATGGAACTACAATTGACTAAGTTCATTTTGATTGGACAATTACCGGTGTGATACCTGTAAAGGCTAAAACCGGATCCGGACTTATGATTAATGATGTAAAGGCTAAAACCCGATCCGGACTTATGATTAATGATGTAGAGGCTAAAACACGATCCGGACTTAGATTAATGATGTAAAGGCTAAAACCAGATCCGGACTAATAGGCTTTTCTTTTGTTACCTTGAATTGATCCTTAGCAGTAGATAAGATAATGCATATACCTTACCTCCTGTAAACTGCTACCAGTATTTTTGTTGTTATCAATGATGTGATGAATACCAAGTACATTACATGTATATACATGGTCAATATGACTGCTCCTCTGTCACGCGTCCGGTGTCTAGGTGAACGTGAAACTAAGTAACATGGAAGGCTGATACGACCTTTAATGTCCTCTATACCTAAAATTCTCGAATATGGCGTAATATAAACATAGAAAAATATCATTTCGTTCCTTAGTTTACACCAACCGTGAACTCCATGTTGAAGATAATATCTGAAAGACACGTGACTTTCACTTTCACTGCCGAGTGTTTAAGTCGCCACCTGTGTTAATGTCACATGTTTAACGCGACGTCGGGATCGGGAATCGAATCTGGGAAGTCCCTATTGCAAAGCGAGCTCTCCATCATCTACGCTTCCGCAAATAGTGAGCTTTTAAAAGATGTATGATTGATTGATTGAATATTGTTTTACGTCCCTCTCGAGAATAGTTCACTCATATGGAGACGTCGCCATTGCCGGTGTTAAGGGCTGCAAAATTTAAGCCTATGCTCGGCGCTTATGGCCTATGAGCAGGGAGGGATCTTTATCGTGCCACACCTGCTGCGACACGGGGCATCGGTTTTTGCAGTCCCATCCGAAGGACCGCCCCATTTAGTCGCCTCTTACGACAAGCTAGGGGGTACTGATGACCTATTCTAACCCGGAACCCCACGGGATAAAAGATGTATGAGGAGTAAGGACCAATAGTATAGCACTTTCTGATGGAGATGCATCTATAAACCAAAGATAACAAGAGATGTTTGTAAAAGACATATGCCCCCATGGTGCAAAATTGAAAAGGGTTATACACACACATCATTTAATTGATAGTAGTATCATCAATTCAAATTATTGAGCAGACAATATCTTCCTGTGTCAAGGGTGGATTGAACATGTGACCTCAAAATCAATAGAGGTCATCTACTCCTTATGCTGTACCAATGTACCGAGTTTGGTGTCAATCAAGCAAATAATTCTTAAAATACAGGAGACAATATATTACTATGTCCAGTTAATCCTTGACCATGTGACCTCAAAATCGATAGGGGTCATCTGCCTCCGTGGTCGAGTGGTTAGAGCATCGCGTTCAAAATCACACGGTCTCTCGCCTCTGTCGGCGCGGGTTCAAAATACGCTCGCGCCGGTAAGTGAGAAAGTTTCCCAGTTTACTTTCGGAAGGTCGGTGGTCTCTTGCCAGGTATATTGTATCTGGGTTCTGTCTTCCACCAATAAAAACTGGGTGCCACCATATAACTGAAAAATTATTGAGTGTGGCGGAAAACATCAATCAATCAATCAACAATCTGCTGAAGATGTACCAATGTAGTAAGTTTGATGTTTGTCAAGCAAAGGGTTCTCAAGATATTGAACGGACAATATATCCCTATGTCTAGTTTGACCTTTGACCATGTGACCTCAAAATCAATAGGGGTCGTCTTCCCCTGAAGATGTACCAGTGTACCAAGTTTGATGTCTGTCAAGCAAAGGGTTCTCAAGATATTGAGCGGACAGTATATTCTTATGTCCAGAGTAGATTGACTTTTGGATCTGAAAAACAATAGAGGTCCTTTCTACTCATAACCAACCCACATATGAAATATCATTACGATCAAATGAATGGTTCTCAAGATATTGAGCGGACAACATGTGGTCTACCGACCGACCGACAGTTGAAAAGCAATATGCTCCTCTTCTTTGAAGAGGGGCATAAAGTCACAGCCACTCTCTTTTTGTGTGAAATGAAAGGTGAACAATCAGTGATCAATCTCATAACTCCTATAAGGAATACAAAATAAAGATATGGGCAAACACGGACCCCTGGATATACCGGGGGGGGGGGGGGTCAATTTAAACACAGAGCTTGCAAAATTCAAATTGTATTTTAATGGGAATAATGTATATATGTTACCATGGCGATGATTTGAAAATTACCAAATTAAATGCTTGTGTTTGTTAATATAAACACTTCACAGCTGCTTTATTTTGACGTCAGAGGGTAATTCAGGCCTACCAATATGTGTATACTGACATCATGATTACCATATAAGGGATATGTTACATTGCTCCTATAGAACTGAACATTCAGACACTTATTGCAGAACTACAATCACCAGGTATTCTTGGGGGAAATGCCAACAGCAGACATTACAAAACAAAACTGAATTCGTTAAGAAGAAAATATATGCCAATGAAATGGTTTTTGTCCAAAAATGAGTGATCAATTTATGTCTGTAAGTATTCAATTCTAACAAGATGTGTTTCTGAAATACGTATGCCCCATACATTAGCAAAGTAATTCTGGTATCCAACGAAATGTCTCCTCACCAGGAATACCCATGAGAAATGTATAGAAGCCATATCATCATACATTAAAAAGTTATGGTCAATGTTAAAGTTTTTGCGGGCAAACAGGCAGACAGAACAAAACATAGATGTCCCCGAATATCGGATTACGGGAGCATAAAAAGCAATATTTCAAATTGCACATAGCGGTTAGGGGGTGTTGATGTCGATGAAATTATAATTTTCGACTTCTTGTCTTTTAAGATAAACAAAAATAACAGATTTAAAAGTCTCGGGCGAAGTTTTAACATACTTGAAAATACACTTATGCGCAGTTTTCAATTTGCCTACACATCCATTCAGTGTTTCTCAAATCTTATTTTGCTTGACGTTAGATAATGTATCTAATAGCAAAATCATACTGTGGGATTAAAATTACTATTATACTTGCAATCTGAACATTATTGTCCGTTGCCATGGTTTTGAAGGAGAGATTAGAATTATATTTGACAAACATTACATTCCTCAAATTTCTTGAAAATAAAACTTTCTACCCAATTTTTTTTATAATACATGTACAAGTTACAAGTCATTAAACAATGATAAAAAGTATTACAATGCATGAGAATATGAATTAAAGTTGTATGATCCAAATTTTGACAATTTTTTACACCCTTAAAAATCATCGCTCGTACGTATTTATGAGGCTGTTTACAAACAACTGTCACTCGACCAAATGCACGAACCATGTGACAGTAATGTGTCCAGTTTAGACTTTCAAAGGTAGATTGTCACACATATACAAGTTATTCCATTCCAATTTCAACAACGGGCGGGGACAGGTTTCACATATTTTAACCTATTCATTTCAAATTTCCTAAGCGTTCTTTCGGCAAGACGAATTCAGAACGATTACGACTTGGAATATAGTGCTTAAATATTTGAACTGAGAATGGTGGTTATACATGTAAACTACGAGTGGGTGTGACCCTTGGGCACACCCTGTCGGTCCCAAGTCCGGATAAAGGGGGAGGGTTGATCATAGGGTTGACAACCCCATTCTGTGAAAACCAACCTTGTACAGAAACGCCAACAACAGTAAGTGTTGTCGACGGCCTATGCTTCGAGAGGAGCGATGGGCATAAGTGAAGTGATGTACACATATATATTTATCAAATTAAAACCAATTAGATTTTATCAATTTCATTGTGTCACCAGCTTGATAACAAAAAGAAATATCAAGATGTTGGT
Source organism: Ostrea edulis (assembly GCF_947568905.1). NCBI lineage: Eukaryota > Metazoa > Mollusca > Bivalvia > Ostreida > Ostreidae > Ostrea > Ostrea edulis. Next base: position 9,789,785 of record NC_079172.1, read on the forward strand.
ACAAATCTGAATTGGCCCGATCCCCCCTTTTCCCAGTACACTTTGTCTCCCCTGTGTTAAATACAATTGTACCTTCTGACACCCCCATACTTCACTGCCTTATCAGCATACGGTGAAGGAAAGCACTGCTTATAACAATGATATCACTTAGACACCCATAGCAGATAAAAGCGAAACAGTATCGGATATTCATAACGCCATGTAAAAGTAAGACACCGTATTTCGGAAAACGGACAATCAGTTCCACATTTTCTTTTATTGTCACGAAGAGCGACGATAGATAAAGCTACTTGATGGACAGACAGGACAGTGACACGAAACATTATTTGTCTTTGAAATTCTCTCATTCACGTAAAATCTTTGTAAAGGAGAAATGCAAATAAGAGGGACTGCCGATTCCCTGTCCTAGGATTCAAGTTTAGCAGCGCCCTCATCGGGATATTTTGATTTGAAGATATATTTCATTGTCCGTATGTTATACCAAAAGAATTAGGCACAAGTTCTTAAATGTCCTCTGCTATATGACAATTTATGATACAAAATAATGTTCAAGAATATAAACAGAAAGACACCAAATGTCAAAAGATGTTTTGCTTACATAAAGCAATTATAAAATAAATTGCATCAGTAGATATGCGTGAGCAAAATTACAATCTGATTTACAGGTACAAATTAATCGCAATAAAATATATATGAAATAAAAAACAACCAGCTTTCTTTATAAATAAATGCCCATTGGAAAACCAGCGTCACAAACCACGCCTATTGTCCCCGTTCACACTACGTCATAACCGTGGTTGGATGATGAAGAAAACCCTCGACTTTGTGAATAATCAACCCAAAAATACTGCAAAAAGAGTACAAACTCATGGGGACATACATAAACATCGGGGTGATCCAGACTAAGTAAAGACAGTCAGTATTATGTCATGAAGTTTCTGATAAAAGGTTAATATAACGAACATTGATCAATCTCATAACTCCTATAAGCAATACAAAATAGAGACTTGGGAAAACACAGACCCCTGGCGGCCGTTTCACTAAACGATCGTAGATCAGGAACGTAGCACGTACGACGTTTCCTAAAGTTACGACTTGCGATTTACAACCAATATTGATCGTAATTCTGCGAGTGGTCTAGATAGGGCTGTCGTACATGTAAGTGCACCCACATGCACGTAAATGAGCAATATGGCCGCCATGCTGGCCCTGACTGGGACCATTTTGTGGTAGTAATTACTCTACTGAGTTTGTTGACACTGCATGTGGAGGAAGAAAACGATCTCAATGACTTGTACTCTGCTTTGCACGAGCATATTGTGCAGTCCGGGCCCGAATTTGAAATTTTAATCAAAATTAGTTTTCCTTCTTTGCTACACAGAACAACAGAAATGTCAATCGACCAAAATAAGCGTAAAGACAATAGATCATTGCTTCATTCATATACTTCCACTATCATTAATCACTAATTTCTACGAGAGGCCCATGGGCCACATCGCCCACCTCAGTCACCTCGGTCCATATTTTAAGATTTTTCTCTACATATTCGCATGCAAAACTTTAATCCCTATTGAGGATATGTATTCACAGATTACTTTCTTTTCTTCTTTCAACTATAGTCCAGCTGGACATATCATTACTGGTGATGTTGATATAGTTTAAAATGAGGACCTCAAATCACTTATTCTAAAAGATCTTAAATACAGAGAACCTCGGTCTTTCAATTGGCGATAGAACTTCATCTCTATTATGAATTCTGTCGAAGATTATGCCAGACGATGGGCTGAATATGAAAAAAGAACTTGATACATCATGAGAATGGTTTAAAAGCATATTAAGGGGAATATTAAAATCCCACATTAGACAAAATAATAACAAAAGTACGTATCATCAATCCTTCTGTGTTTAGTAAACCAGAAGTGATAAAAGAATTAGATAGGTTACATGAGGAATACATGTGTATGTTTTGGTTCCAGTTGACAAAGCTACTAACAACATTGTCTTTGTAAGGCTCATTATTACAACTGTATTTCAAACGAACTTGGCATTAATTGCACGTTTGGTAATCGAACTTATACTCCAACTGTCCTTTCAAAAGATGAAATTCTTCAAAACCATGCTTCAGTTTTAGACACATTTAATATCCCAGTCAATGGGTCGAATGAATATGAGTTACCGTGCCTATACCGGATTCCTAAACTACACAACAACCCTTACAACAAAGGTACATAGCTGGATCCAGTAAGTGCTCTACCAAGCCCCTATCTTTGCTCCTCACGAAAATGTTAACACCTGTGAAGGAGAAACTTCAAACTTACTGTGCGACTACATATGCCAGAAGTGGTCTTAATCAATTGTGGATTCTAAAACATTCTAAAGAACTTTTTGCACCTCTTTCCTGTTTCACGGTCGCAAAGAATAGTTCAACATTTTATTCAAACTGTTAAGAAGCTTTTATTTTTAGGTCTGTATATTGGAAATTTATACATTAAAACTTATGACTTTTCAACACTTTACACGACAATTCCCAGGGGATTTTTAAGGTAAAAGAAGTAGGGAGAAAACCAATCTACAGTGCATTAAGGTATAATTGGACTCCTTCTGACTTTCACTTTGGTCAAAGTTTACCTCATTAAAATAAGCTGAGGTCAGAAAATTAGGTTTACTTAACAATTTTGAAGCAAAATTGTAATCTGTGAGCCTGTGAAGAAGATTTATGAACAATTAGGCTACTCTGCTTGATTTGTTTTCATTGTTTGGGAATTTCAAAGCAAAAATTGGGGGAAATACCTGCTTTTTAGCATTGGGAATGGGGCCTTATTTCGGTCCCCTACAGACCCTAAAAAATCCCTGATTCCTCACGATAAATTAAAGACTAGACTTTTTGACATCATAGACATCAGTTGCTTCTTCAACAAAACTGGAAAACGTAAACATTCATATCTAGTGATCAGTCATCCTAAAAATTACTTTGTTATACACCACTCTGGTTCCACGTACAAGTACTCTGAAGTTGAAATAAAGAATATGCTAGAGTTCCTCATTGACAATATCTTTGTGGTCTTTATGGATCATGTCTTCCAACAGTGTTGAAATTTTGCATGGGCACGAATTGTGCTCCTTTGTTAGCTGACAAATTTCTATATTCATATAAAGCAGAATTTATTCAAAAACTTCTACGTGAGAAGAAAAAATCTCTTTCTATGGTCTTCAATTCGACATTTAGATGCAAGGTGAAGATAACGAACAGTGATCAATCTCATAACTCCTACAAGCAGTACAAAATACCTAGTTGGGCAAACACAGACCCCTGAACACACCAGAGGTGGGATCAGGTGCTTAGGAGGAGTACGCATCCCCTGTCGACCGGTCACACCCGCCGTGAGCCCCATATCCTGATCAGGTAAACGGAGTTATCTGCAGTCAAAATCAGCGTGCCAAGAACTAGCTGCAATAATGTAGCCCTCTCTGATTTTTTTTTTTTTTTTTTTTTTTTTTTTTTTTTTTTTTAGGGAGAGGGCTACAACTCCTTAGGATCTCCGTAATGGTGCAAATGCGGGAGTGATTCACTCCCGCAACATTTGCGCTCATTCTAAACATTTCCTGACTTTCTTTACGTAAATAAAATGATATTCTATGTTTCTTAGTCAATATATAAATTTACAACCTGCAACTTAAGATTTGTGAGGCTCTATTCTACCGTTTTCAACAATTTCGATCAATTCCAATTTCTCGATTCATATTTGTGCTGCGCCATGTTTGATGTACTGAAGTTTCAACTTCCGATTGTCAAGTCATTTGCATATGCCATATAAGGTAGTATTTACATCAATGGACAAGTATGGAGGCGAAAGCTATTTCGTCGGTATTGAAAAGGTTTGAATTTAATATCAAGTTAAAAACCAAACAGCAGAGTGTAAATTCTTTCTGCAACAATATGATTTTCCTTTCTTTGTCAAAGTGGCTCGAGTAACTACATTTTCGCGCTGATTGTCAATGTTTAGGTTTTTCATTAGATCCACCTACGAGATCTCGCGATAACAAGCATGGCGGAGCAGACGAAGAATTTTGCATGCTGTACATTATATCTAATGAAAAACACCTTTATCAGACATGCCCGAGCACAAAGTTGGTACTCCTTTTGGTGTAAACAACATTTGGGACTAATACACAGAGTTTATTATCGGTTATTCATAAAATTATTTTGCACCATTACGGAGATCCTATGGAATTGTAGCCCTATCCCGAAAACGTCAGAATTTAAAAAAAATTGGATAGGGCTACATTATTACAGCTAGCCAAGAACGGCTTAACAATCGGTATGAAACACGTCAGACAGCAATTGACCCAATGCGAGGTTGTATTGACGAACTAGATCGTTATAACGACCATAGAATTTGCGAAATGCTGACCTCTATCGAGACTGTTGAAATCCCTGTACCATCAACTTGCCTGTCAGTAGCTTACCTCGATTTAAAAACTGACTATACCCAGAACAAGCTCTTGCATATCGAATCAGTTGAGATATATAAACACCATATGCAGGTGACAATGGAATATTGCTACATAAATGTGGGAAGTTGACGATGGAGAAGCTGAAATCATCCCGTTTGTCATACAGTTGAGTTGTCAGTTTGCCGTTAATGTCTACTTTCAATAGAATATCTAAGTATGAAGCAGAAATGGACGACTCTGTGGTGTCCTTAGATATATCGACGACGTTTTGTCTATTAACAATAATAACTTTCATTCATATGTCGATTCGATATATCCCTGTGAGCTCGAAATAGATCACACCACAGAGTCGTCCACTTCTGCTTCATACTTAATATCTTATTAAAAGTAAATGTAGCCGGGTCTATTGTACCTAATAAAACAGAGGGGATGCAGAGGTTCAGTTCCTTTTCTATGGCGGGTAATAGCATATATTTTTCAACATTAATGAATGTTACATAGCACTAATGTACTCCACATATTAGCTAAAGCCTTCCATCAAACTAAGACACTGATAGTAAACGTTAATAACAGGTATATGTATCTCTGAACACTGGTTAATGACCAAACTCTGATTACTATTGAAACGCATTAATAAACAAAAGAATGTGGGACTACAAATCATATGTAAACATTGGTACACTTCAGTGCATCCGAACCCGATGTAAATTCATGGGTAAACAATAACTAGATTTATAAAATTAGGTAACTGTAAATAATTTAATTCTTATTGAATCCTTGTCTCTGATTGGTCAAATTCCAATTGAGGAACGCAAGTTATTTTTGTATAACCTGGTCTGGTATGGGGACACACCCCCTTGACAACCAGATGTTGGGACTATTTTTTTTCTCTCTCTCTCTCTCTACATTACATCGCAGCACTGTTTCCAGCTTTCTATGGAATAGAAAGTCAACGTGGACAATAAGATACTTCGGTTTGATACACATGTTGTTTTCTCGTTGTCAATATTATCATCTACTTTTACGCAAATCACTGTTGTAAAACATCTTTCTCTGTATGTATGATCGAATAATAGACTAAAACAAAGATATTATATTCGAATTAATGATTTGCCAAGTAAGCATTACCCTGTTCATTTTGAAATACATTTCTCACTGGGTAAAAGGAGGGTGGGGGTTGGGGTGCGTTGTTTCATCGCTTGATCCGTCTTTCAACAAAGGAAATAAAAATTCATACGTCACACTTTATCACATGACGTCAGACACATTGACATGTGGATCGCGATTTGTTACTTCCTTACATATTTTCTTGTGTCGGATTTACTATTAGCGACAACATTGCATACAAGGGTAAGTTTTCATGTAGAAGTTTTCACAGAGTTGAAAGCATTATTGCATTTTCTGATATTTGAAGATTTATTTTGGGTAGGCCTAAACAATGCAATTTCCCGTATTTTCTCAATTTTTCGGGATAAGCGACTTCAAAGTCGATCTCTATCTCTAAAGGGCAGCGAAATACGCATTGCATGGATAGTCTACACATATTTTCTATCATGATAAACTTCACTTTCGATGTACAATATTTTGATAAATGGCTAGGCTCCGTAGAACTAAGATTAAAGATGGCGACCTTCGGCTTCACAGCTAGACGCTTCGTATCGCTGTTGCTAAGTGAATCATTGCGCGGCTTAGTTGACTTGTATTTTTCCGAGTTTATGTACATTTTGATAAACAAAGGTTAGCATCTTTGTCTTTTGCATTAAATTATAAGGAATGACTTTAATTCTGGGGCAAGTTATACGAGTATAACCTGGTTTGGGTCAGTTTCCGCTTTTTTACAATCCGCAGAATTAAAGTCATTCCTTAAATAATATTGCTTATGTAAAACTTATACGGTACCAATTTTGATGCACCAGATGCGCATTTCGACAAATAATGTCTCTTCAGTGATCCTGATGAAAATTTGTATTTCATAAAGATATTATGACTGACAAATGCATGACTAGATATTCAATATGAATAAACCTTGACTAGTACTTCGATAAACAACATGTGACGTCACACGCCATGTGGTCTGATTCTTACTTGCAGAAAAATCTAATCTTTACACTTTTATCGTAAACTCTACATGAAATAATGAATGCATCAAATCACTCTACATATGAGACAAATACTACACAACTAGCATCATAATAAAATCCAGTAAAATATATATTTACCTACTAAAACATATGAGATGCAGAGGTTCAGTTCCTTTTATTTGGCGGGTAATAGCATACAGTATATTTACATGTACCTTCCCGCCCGGAGAGTTCTAATAATACATAAAATTTGAACCCCCCCCCCCCCATCTGAGATTAGAATCCGGAATCCTACATGTACATAGACATTAACGGCAAACTGATAACTCAACTGTATGACAAACGGGATGATTTAAGTTTCTCCATCGTCAACTTCCCATAATTATACAGCAATATTTCATTATCACCTGCATATGGTGTTTATGTCTCTCAACTGATTCGATACGCAAGAGCTTGTTCTGCGTATGGTCAGTTTTTAAATCGAGGCAAGCTACTGACAAACAAGTTGATGGTACAGGGGTTTCAATAATCTCGATTGAAGTCAGCATTTCACAAATTCTACGGTCGTTATAACAGTCTAGTTCGTCAATACAACCTATCATTGGGTCAAATGCTGTCTGACGTGTTTCATACTAATTGTTAGACCGTTCTTGGTACACTGATTTTGACTACGAATAACTCCGTTTACCTGATCAGGATATAGGGCTCACAGCGGGTGTGACCAGTCGACAGGGGATGCGTACTCCTCCTAGGCACCTGATCCCACCTCTGGTGTGTTCAGGGGTCCGTGTTTGCCCAACTAGGTATTTTGTATAGCTTATAGGAGTTACGAGATTAATCACTGTTCGTTATCTTCACCTTTCACTGTAGACGACAAGGATGTTTTCAATATCATGAGGAAGTAATGAATGAATTTGTCTCTCCACAGTAAGATTAATGTTAAATCTACCTCCTCAGAGAAAAGAGTTCTAAAAAGTAAGACGTAAATCGTGATCGTACGTGCTACGACTGCGATAGGTTTCGTGAAAGGCTCGTATACGTGCGCGTCAAAGTGATCGTACGTACCCGGGTATACGATCTACGATCGGTTAGTGAAACGGCCGCCTGGATATAGACTCAGATATATTCATTGAAAGAACGTCTGAATATCATTAATACTTTCTACAAAATTCAAGAATGTCAAATTGATAAAAGTTCCGATAACAGGGTTTGACGACGTGTGTTTAGATTACTAGATATACTTTCAGATGCAATAAATTATGGAAAGACAGTTTCCAATTGCATAGTGCGTTGCTATCGATATACCACTGGTCTCTCGGAATATTTCATGCAATACAATTCAATCAAAGCACAGCTGTACATGTGATATTCTTTAAATATCGGCTGGTGTCTAAACTTTTTAACTTGCATTTTAACAACTAAATTGTCTTTATTGATTTACCATTTCATTGTTTGTATTCCATACGCCGCCGATTCCGGCGTTGGTAAACAATCTAAAGATATACTGTATGAAAGCCGGATCGACAATAAGTGAAAGGAAACTGTAAATGTATTCGATGATACATCATGTAAGATCACCGACCTGAAGCTCCATTGATCTCGAATGCTGTCCTTGAGAGGAAGTTTCATATGAAGAATGTCGGAATACATGTCACCACGGATACAATAACAGTAGCCTGTAGCACACGCAGGTAGAAAACAAAATTAACACTTTAACCGACATTTCGGAGAGGGTCACTTTGACTGAAATCTCCGGAGAACGGTTGTAGATGTTGTCTGACGTGTTACATACCGATTGTTAGGCTGTTTTTGGCACACTGATTTTGACTACGGATTATTCATGTTTACCTGATCGAGATATAGGGCTCAACGTGGGTGGAGTTCGTGTTTGCCCAACTCTTTATTTTGTATTGCTTGTAGTTAAAACATGTAGATTGATCACTGTTCGTTATCTGCACCTTTCATTAATATGACTGATCATGCTGGTCTTGAGAAGATCCCATGCAAAACTTTGTTCCCCTTTTGTGCCCCCTTCCCCGTCATGGTCATAATTTGAACAATCTACACTACTTTAGGATGCTTGCATATTAATATCAATAAATCATGAAACTGCTGTTCTTGAGAAGATTTTAATTTTTCGGTATATACCTATGTAAAAAAAATTAATCCTGTATTGTGATTCCACCCTACCCCCGGGGTATTTAATTTCAGAAACTTTTAATCTACACTACCTGGGGATGCTTGCCTACTAATATGAATATTCATGGTGTACCTGTTCATGGGTAGAACCTGTTATTAAAGACTTTTAACTATCTATTATCATGTAAAACTTTGATGCATGTTGTGGCCCCACCCTACCCTGAGGGCCACAAATTGAAAAGGCATGAATCTGCACTTTCTGGAAATGCTTGAACATTACTAAGTGTTTGACTGTAACAGATGATAGTCACGAACGTTGATACAGTCAGTGGTGTATGTTTCCAATCTTGCTTATGATGTTCTATCATTAATATTGCGGAGTATATGTATTTATAAATAACATGTACATGTATATTTCTTGCATGTACTACAAATTAAATTATTACGAAACTATAAATATATTTGTTTAGTAAATAAAATACAGGGCCATAGAAATATAGTTCGTTATATTTAATCAAACTTCGTTATATCCGGTAAGAGGCCAACAGGCTTTATCGGTCACCTGAGTACTACTAATTGAAAAAGTATCACTACTCCCAATTGCTATGAACTCTAGAAAAAATTCCTGTTCTGACTATGTAAGCTAAATTCTAATATTCTGCCACAGTTTAAAACAAGGTGTGTTCTTACAATTTCACTGCCCTCAAAAGTGCATACACTGATGAAAGGCTTTACATAATATAATAGGTGTATTATCATTAAAACTGAAAAAAGTTGTGAAATTCACCATTTTTTGTACATCCTATTTTGATATTCCTAAGTATGCATTTAGATTTTATACAGTGTCAGCAAACTTACACATAAATACTATATACTAAGTTTGGCCCCACCCTGAGGTCAGAGTCCCCTACTCCAGGGATCATCAAATTTTCAATTTTGGTAAAGGACAACTTGCTCTTTCTAAATATCCATTTAATTTCCATTTAGTATCAATAGCACTAAAGAAGATGTTTTACACATAAATACTATATGGATGACCAAGTTTAGCTCCGCCCTGGGGTCAGAGCCCTTACCCCGGGGATCATGAAATTTACCATTTTGGTAGAGGCCCTCCTGTTTTACATCACTATGCATTTAGTTTTTGTTTGCACGTGTGTGGTTCTTGAGAATATTTTTTAAAATTGGGCAGTTTTTGTCCCGCCCCTAGGCCCCAGGGGTGCTGGAGTCCTAAAATTTACAATTTATATCTCCCTTGTCCCAAAGATGCTTCATACCAAATATGAAAAGAATTGGAAGAGAAGTTATCAAGAAAAAGTTTTTTAAATGTTCAATTGTTAACGTACAACGACGGACGACAACCAATTGCAAGAGGTCACCCGAGTTAAATAAGTTGACCTAATAAAATGTTCGTTATTTTCCTTGTTAGAATTGTTTAAGTGATTCGTTTTGTTTGGGATACTAATAAGGCATTCGCTTCCATTCATTTTCATTTCGGAAATTTAACAAAAATGCTTTGTAAACGATAAGAATATTCTAAGGAGCTTTTTAAACATTCACTCATTATATTTTACTGAAGGCTCCAGAGCTAGTAGCCCAGACTGAACATACGCCAAACATTTCATCTCAATATTAAGTTTTGCTTTAACAGATCAACGAAGCTTAACACACTATGGACATTTGATACGTACCTGTATCATCTGTGTATCGTAAATAATATATCACTTCAAAATAACGCTTGATACAGTGCTGAACATGTGTATCTCTTCCGTTGGACAGATTTGATATCATGAATATAAGTTCGGTGTCAAAGAAAATATTAATACGGTCCTGTCATATTAACAAGTAAAAATTAAAGTGATTGACTGAAATGCCACAAAAAGGTATAAGATATCTGACATTTACAATATCAGAATGTGAGAATTCCAACAGGAGAAAGAAATAGAAATTTAGGTCAGAGAGACAGGGAGAAAGTATTAATTAAACTTGTCACAAAATGCAAGCGAGACCATCTCTTCAAGTTGTAAGCTTGCCGTAGGAATGTAGGGTTTGAAATTGACCATGGGGATCCTGGTTAGAATAGGCCCTCAGTACCCCTCGCTTGTCGTAAGAGGCGACTAAATGAAGCGGTCCTTCTGATGAGACCGCAAAAAACGAGGTCCCATGTCACAGCAGGTGTGACACGATAAAGGTCCCCCCCCCCCTGTTCAAAGGCTGTAATCTCCGAGCATAGGCCTAAATTTTGCAGCCCTTCACCGACAATGGTGACGTCTCTATATGAGTGAAAAATCGATTCAAGGACAGAAATGACCGGGTTGCTTTAAAATATGTTATCTATCACAGAGACAGAAGTACAAAACATACTACTGGAAAAATGACTGATATATATATATATTAAATGTAGAATTATTAAACCCAGAATCACTTTTAAAATGTCACATGTATATCTCCAATGGTTTTATAACATCTATAATGTACAAGGTCTGACGAAAATGGCAAAGTTCAACTACATCATGTGCATGTAAATTTTTTAAAGAATGTCTGATCACTTCCAAAAAGACACATGCACATATTCAATGCTTCCATAACAGCTGAACAAAAGTTTGAGGAATGTCATGTTAGAGGTGAAAGAGGAGTTCAACTACATGTAACTTTTTAAAAAAAATGTCTGATCACTTTCAAAAGACACCTGTACATCTTCAACGTGTCCATAACCACTGTACAGAGTTTGAGGAATGCAAGGTGAAGATAACGAACAGTGATCAATCTCATAACTCCTACAAGCAATACAAAATAGATAGTTGGGCAAACACGGACCCCTGAACACAGCAGAGGTGGGATCAGGTGCCTAGGAGGAGTAAGCATCCCCTGTTGACCGGTCACACCCGCCGTGAGCCCCATATCCTGATCAGGTAAACGGAGTTATCCGCAGTCAAAATCAGTGTGCCAAGAACGGCTTAACAATCGGTATGAAACACGTCAGACAGCATTTGACTGACTTCAATGTCATATTAGAAGTATAAGGGGAGTTGATTACACAAAATAGGTACTTTCTATTCAAGAACTGCATAAAAATTGACTAAGTTCAACAATATGTAAAATTTTTGAAAAATGTCTGATCACTTTTAAAAAAGCACATGCACATCCTTATTGTATCCGTAATAACTGTACAAAGTTTGATGAACATCAAGTTAAAGGTGTGAGAGGAGTTGATTACACACAAATCAATCTACATTACTACTAAAGTTCATCCCGAAATTCCGTATACTTTCCAAAGTATGCAGAAATAATTTTGGGAAAATGTCTATAAATGCCCTGGCACTATACCACTAAACAGAATGTTTGCGCATTGCAACAATCTATTTACCTAGAATGTCTATTTTATCCAAACCACATTAACACAAGTGTTTGGCGATTTATAATAATGAAGTTAATTTGGGTTAATTCATACCGTATTATCTTGTAATTTAAAAAAAAAAAAAAAAAAAAAAAAATCTGTCTTAGATCCGCCAAAGCGTATCATCGACTTTAGTCTCATTTTTGCCATTCATTTTACGATATTTACTAATCAAGTAAGATTCTGTAATGGCTTACGGACATCACCTCACTTATGAAACAATATCAAAGGTGCAAGCAGTAACTCTGAAGCAAGCGTTTCGGAGTTTATTGGCAAAGTTAATTAATTTATAAGTATAGATTTGTTCGTCCGAATGTAAATTAATTATATTTTTTCAAAGACAATGCATATCATATATAAGAATGCTGCTCGCTAGAACATTTTAATTCATCTTGAATCTTTTCTACACCTTCACATTACGAAACACGTTATTAAATTTACCAGTACACACAGGCATTTGTTTCATACATGGGTCCCCCTCCTTAATAATACCACAAGGTACCTAACTTGATTTCGGACACCTCTAGCTTCAAGTTTCAGTTTACGATTAGTTTGCTATTCATCCTCACTTTTGTGATATAAGTCGCTTTAACAGACATTGTCCTTGCTGGAATATCGTTTTCAGCACCTTAAACGAAGCCCAAAACATAATAATAAAGATTATGTATGGATACATTAGAATACAGAGTAGAAATTTATACCATTTCGTTTATCGTTTTTACATCGACGAACTTGGTTACCCAATATTTAGAGTTCTATGCCTTTACTCTTTAATAGTAAATTCGAACCCAAGCGATATAATTGTCTGTGGTTCCATGGACTGGTCTACAACACCAAATGTAACAGGAAGGGAAAAACTGGAATTTACTAGACCGGAATTTGAACCCGACCCCCCTTCACCTTTAATCTCTAATCAGGTGCTCTACCAACTGAGCTACATATATCTGGCAGCCGGCGATTAAACCCGTCTGACCGCCACATTCCTCCTTCTGAAATGTCTTCATACTTTGCAGTCATTACCACCCTGGACTTCAGGGATGCATGTACCAACAAAATATGCCGAACTAAATACCACTACCCAGGACTCTTTGGGATGGCGTTAACCCCCCCCCCCCCCCCCCCCCCCCCCCTGTAAATGGAGGAGCAGGGTAAAGCCGTAGGCAATCCAGATGGATTTAACACCAGAGATCAGAAGACAAGATTTTAATTTTCGTGATTAATTATTCTTAAGGAATGTGGCAGATCTGGTCTTTTTATTGCATTTGATTCAAGCCACGATTGCTAAATTATCTTCTGATTACATTTCCTTACTGCCAGTCCTTTAATCTTCTAGTATTTTTAATGTTTCGATGTGGTTGATATATTCCATGTTTTTTGTATGAAACAGAAAGTATCAGCTCTGTTGCAAATACAATATAATGCAACCCTATATCATTTATAAATGCGTTTACATCGCTCCAAATACACCTGTCTACTGTATGTATTACACGCACACGCTGATCCATGCAACATTACAGGTATCGTACGGTAGGACGTCCGTGACACAGTCTCATTATTTGCTCTACATATCTTTGCTAATAGTGAAGTTTACGTAATTGTACAATACGATAGAAAGAGATGACGCATGTAGATAACAAGCGACGACCCTACTTAAACAGTAATCTCGAAGAATAAAGTATATCAATCTGATGATAAAGATTTCAAGAGTTACGACGTGTGCTTAAAACTGATTCGGACTTGTTTAATGGTTTCCGAAACGCCAAGGAAATGCTGTTTTAAGAGTCCTTTTCAAACCGAATTCTGCGACCACAAAATATCTTTTTCCGAACCCGATGAAAAACATCGATCCCGATCCATTTACATGCGTAGAGACACGCTTGCATAGTCCCATGTAGAGCGGAAAATGACACTTACAATTTCCATTCTAATCAATGTGTTGTTAGATATGCATACGTCAGAATTTTAAAGTCAATACCCCAGCCATCCCAGCACTAGAAATCCTGATTAAAACAATTCAGATGTAAAGGGATTCTAATTTGTAATATCTTCCAAGACTTGTAACGTAGTATATAGTTTTCATTTCTGTGTTGAATTTTAACGCCAACTTTAATGCACATTGCTCTGCAATCTGTGCCGATAAATGCGAATTATTAGTTATTCCACGCACATCATGTTACTCTTATCACATTTACAATTGTATATGATTAAATCAGACAAGACTGGCATATTGTGTGCTTAGACATGCATACAAATATATTACATGTACAGTGTATATAGACATATGCACCTTACCTCAATACGCAAAAAACATTGAAGTGTGAAACTAGTGACTATCAATATATACTAAATGTCACATAGTAAAGAGTTTGATTACTATAGCTATAAAAATCATAAAACCACGACAATTCGAAACTCCGTGCGACGTTCCATTTGCCTACTTTCAATGCAGTTCAAGATGCATCAAATCTGGGTCACCGTTTTTGCAAAATATACGAGAGGTAAATATTCGTAGAATGAGGATGGTCTAAGTGGTATACCCAACTTACTCCATTACAATATATAGGTATGAAAGTACTTCATTTTTGGGGGTTAGGGGTAGGTTTTTTTTATCCTTGGATTTTTAGGGGGATTTTTACCCTGGTCCGAAGGGAAATGGTCGAAAACCTACCCTCTCAAAATTGGAGCCCGATACCCCATCTTGGGGGGTGGGGAGGGACTTTGCATTTTTTTTTTTGGAGTAGTCCCACTTGCCCTGAAGTGTCATATCGGCGGTCAGTTCGAACCTTTATTTAAACCTCCACCCCGGGTACTAAGCGACCCCTCAGAAATTTTTTCTGGGTGGGGTTCTAAAGAGCGGGCCCTGCCCTACGGATCTGACAAGTTTCGGGCCTGAAATCAGCCTGGAAAGGGGATAGGATGACGTTTTACTAAAGGAGCCACTTGCCCTTAAAGTCGAGGGCTTCCCCGAAAAGGGTTTTTAAGGGTTGCACCCCTTTAGAAAAGGGGGTTAGACCCCAACATTTCAGGTCGGCTCCTAGAAGGATATTAAAGAAGAAGTAAAAGGTGGAGGGTGACACTCAAGTCACTTCCCGGAGGTCTTGTGGGGTGGTCTTGGCCCCTAGCCATTATTTTCAAACATGGGGCAATAGAGTGGGGCCAGGCCATGTTTTGGTGCAAACGGCTCCTCTGCAGCCCCAAAGACTTGGCCTTAGCGAAGAGTCAAATATCAACGATTTCTGTCGGATTGCAGTAAGTTGAGTACTGTATCGTGATCAGATTTTGCTCACCGACTACAGAAACCTTATTCTCGTGATTAATTCACAAATTGGAGATGAAAGGCGAAGACAACGAACAGCGATCAATCTCATAATTCCTATACAGAATACAATAAAAAGAGTTGGGCGTGCATGGACCCCTGTTCATACCAAAGGTTGGATCAGGAAAAAAAAGAAAGAAAAAAAAGGTTGGATCAGGTGTCAAGGAGAAGCATACCCTGTCGACCGGTCACACCTGTGTATCTTCCTATGTTAAATAAATGTAGTGATTGTATACACAATCAGCGACCGAGTTTCGTCGAGTTCCTCTTTTCAGAAGTCCTACTATCATAGCCTTTCCATCGGAACACTCTCCCGATGAATATAAACCGTAATAATATATATATATATTTATTTCTTTCACATTTGTCGATCAAACGTACATGTAACGAAATTCGAACTTGTTATGTAGTTTGTCACGGTGAAAGTACACTACAAGTTTCAAATGAATCCTCGCAAGCATAACGGGAAAAGGCTGTAAAATCAATGGGTTTTGATGGATAGGCAGAAAAGAAACCTATAGTCCCCTTCGTTTTTTTACAAACCGTAAGGAGAGTAATGAGGCTAAGTTAATCCAACTTAATAAAATATATATCCAAGTAAATTCGAAATAAAAGACACTACAGCGACGTCCATATCTGCTTCTTATTTGGGTATTTTATTGAACATAGACTTTAGGGGCAAATTAATAGTTCATATTTAATACAAACGGAATGACTTCAGCTTCTCCACCGTCAATTTCCTATATCCATGTAGCCATATTCCATTATCACCTGTATATGGTTTTTATCTTTCAACTGATTCGATAGGTGAGAGCACATTCTAGGTATGATCAATTTTTGAATCGAGACAGGCTACTGACATATGATTTGATGTTACAAAAGTTTCAACAGTTTCGTTTAAAGTTGGCATTTCACAAATTCTATGGTCTTTATAATGATTTAATTTGCAAACGCAACCTGTCATTAGCTTGAATGCTCTCTGACGTGTTTCAATTGTTAGACCGTTTGTTACATACGGAGATTAACTAGGGCATTATGAAGATACTGGACTCAAGACGAATGTAGCCGATAAACAGGGGACACGTGCTCTTCCAGTGTTTCTGTTTGTTCATCCATCATCACATTGTCTAGAGGATTAAAAGAGTACTAATAATACTAGGGTAATCACACGTTTCAAATGTGTGGAAATGCATATTTTATGGGTAATCGTGACGGCAAGCAGTACCACTAAAACCATGATGATTAATCGTGGTGTGTATATTCATCATGGTGTTGGAAACAAGTATATTTTGAAAAGCAAATTTTCCTTCTCAAGTTGCACTTTATTAACGTGAAATCTTACAAGAGCCCCGCAAAGCGGAACATCCCC
Organism: Ostrea edulis; assembly: GCF_947568905.1. Lineage (NCBI taxonomy): Eukaryota > Metazoa > Mollusca > Bivalvia > Ostreida > Ostreidae > Ostrea > Ostrea edulis. The sequence goes on from NC_079172.1 coordinate 9,806,539, forward strand.
TCCCAATGTAGACACACAGTAATATAATATAAGTTATGTAGACACTTAGAGGGGTAATATGGAAATATATGGGGTCCTTGAAAAAATCTTATTTTTATGGGTTTTGTTTTCAAAGACCCGATATATCTCCATATTACCCCGCTAAGTGCCTACATAACGAATTTATCCTGTCGATGATTTTACGTTTACATCAAAGGCATATTGACATTCATTCTTGATGCTTATCTAGTGTGCATGTAGCCTACAACAATAATAAATGACTGCAATGTAGGCCTACAGTGTGTGTATGTATTCGTGAGATACTTTATCAAACGTACAACAATGAAAACGTGGCTGCAACATTTAAATCACCAACAACGGGATAAAAACAAGTTTTTCGACAAACTGTAAATTCAAAAATGAATTCCTCTGTTTCGTATACATGTACCTATGACGTCAAATTATGCGCTGACTCCAGCGACAGGGTATACGTATTCTCATGACGTCATAGTAACAAAGGTGGTCAGTAAACCACGTGGAAGGGGCATATTGACAATATTAGGTTAATAAGAGGCATAATATCGTTGTATGTAGATGTAGTATTGGTTTAAGCCAAAGTAATTCCAAAATTTTTATCTGAGGCAGGATAAGTTGTTATTATACCCTATTCACAGAAGAAGGGCATATTGCTTTGCACCTGTCGGTCGGTCGGTAGACCACATGTTGTCCACTCAATATCTTGAGAACCATTCACTTGATCGCAATGATATTTCATATGTGGGTTGGTTATGAGTAGAAGAGGACCCCTATTGTTTTTCAGGTCAAAAGGTCAAGGGTCAATCCACTATGGATATAGGAAGTTACTGTCCGCTCCATATCTTGAGACGATTTTCCCTGACAGACATTAAACATGGTACACTGATATATTGTGAGGAGTAGATGACCCCTAATGAATTTGAAGTCACATGGTCAAGGGTCAAACTGGAGATAGGAATTTACTGACCGCTCAATATCTAGAGAACCCTTTGCTTTACAGACATCAAACTTGGTACATGTACACTGGTACATCTTGAGGAGAAGATGACCCCTATTACTTTTGACGTCACATGGTCAAGGGTTAAACTGGACATACGAATATACTGTCCGCTCAATATCTTGAGAACCCTTAGCTAGACAGACATATAACGTGATGCACTGGTACATCTTCAAGAGAAGTTGACCTCTATTGATTTTGAGGTCACATGGTCAAAAGTCAAACTAGACTTAGAAATATACAGTCCGCTCAATATAATGAAACCCTTTGCTTGACAGACATCAAACTTGTTACACTGGTACATCTTCAGGAGAAGATGACCCCTATTTATTTTGAGGTCACATGATCAAAGGCCAAGAGTCAAACTGGACATAGGAATATACTGTCCACTCAATATCTTGAGAACCCTTTGCTTGACAGACGTCAAACGTGGTACACTGGTAAATCTCAAGGAGTAGATTACCCTCTGCTGATTGATAGATTGAATATTGTTTATTAACGCCCCTCTCGAGAATATTTCACTCATATGCAGACGTCACCATTGCCGGTGTAGGGCTGCAAATCTTAGGCCTATGCTCGGCGCTTACGGCCTTTTAGCATGGAGGGATCTTTATCATGCCACACCTGCTGTGACACGGGAGCTCGGTTTTTCCGGTCTCGTCTCGTCTCGACCCATTTAGTCGCTTCTTACGACAAGCAAGGGGTACTGAGGAATTTTTTAACCAGGTTCCCACGGGATTACCCCTACTGATTTTCAGGTCATGTGGCCAAAGTTCAAGGGTTAAACGGGACATACATGTAGTAAGATATTGTCTCCAAAATTTCAAGAATTATTTCCTTGATTGACACCAAACTTGGAACACTGGTACAGAATAAGAAGTAGATGACCCCTATTGATTTTTAGGTCACATGGTAAATCCACTCTGATATAAGAAAATATTGTCTGCTCAATATTTCGAATTGATGATACTGCTATCAATTACATGATGCATGTGTATAACCCTTTCAATTTTGCACCATGGGGGACATATATGTTTTACACTCATATAGAGACGTCGCCAATTCAAAGAATATTGGGTAATCACCAATTGCAAAATGTCAATTGAATTTATTCTTTGGTTCCAAATACCCAAGTACAACCGATGGTATCTCAATATGATTGAAAATGTTCGAGAGGATATAAACAAAACAATTGGGTACATATTTATAATGAGCTTGGATTTTCTTTGTAAATGCTGAAACGTATAATCAAATTTTAAGGCGCAATATGACCGGAGAATATGTTATGACCTGATCCAATGTCATTTGAGCAAAGTCACTACTCTAAAAACGTTAAACATATTTGCTCCAGCCGTAGTCTTCAATGTGGTATGCTTGCAACAGATATCCAAAGCTCATACTAAGCACATAAAGTGTTATTGCCCTGTACCAACATCATCTAGAGAAGGTCACTAGTTATATCCGGTTGATAACTGTAACTGATAAATCTTGACACAAAGGCTACCTATGATCAGACAGTGTGATTGTTCCTTCGGTCATTTGTCAGTTATACAGGTAACAATATTGTTGCGGTCATACAGATGCAATTCTCATTTTGTTTTACGTTTATTTGAGAATGTTCACTTATATATGGAGCCTTCACAAGGTGTGCATTATATGACACCCGGGAAGGCTTTGATCGTACCAACGCCTACCGTGACACAGAACCTCGGTTTAAAAGGTATCATCCGAAAGACCCGCCACCCTTGCATCGATATGCCGAGCGTTTGGTGAAGGAGCGGTCACCGGTCTCGGGTAAAACGTGGTCAGAACCATTTTCTTTTTGCCAAGTTCTGAGCATTCTCAAATGTTACAAATATATCCATCTGTCCCGGTTACGATTTCTTAACATCCTTTTTGATTAGAATAGTTTTTAGAACTTCTCTTTTTTGTGATACTCAGGTGACCCTTAAGACCCATGGAAGCAACACTGGAAAGATTCTGTGTGGTCAAAATGAGTGTTTTATGAATCGTAAGTTATTCAGTAGCTCCATCCTCATGTGACTTATCAATGTTGATGGTTCAAAATAAAAAAAACTATTAATGTCCATTCAAGAAAGTTTAATTTAATTAATAACCAAAGAAAATCTGCATGTTGCCACCTTTTTAAAGATGTCAGACATACATAAATAGAAGTATGTGTTAACATCAGAAAATCGCACTATTTCGTTAAACAGAATAATAAGTGGAAATAAAAACTTGTTAAAATGATGAATTTTTAATGTGAAATTTTTTAAACCTGCTAATTTATAATATCTATGAATTAATTGTGGACATCAGGGAAATTATTGTATAATAGACATACCAGCGTCGGAGTCATGACCCTTGACAATTTTTTGTAAATTATAAATTATTTATGGAAAATATTAACTTTTTCAGTTTCAATAGTTTACCAATTTTTTTTAAAAATTTTATCCAATGAATAAAATTCCTCCAAAAACTATGTTTCCACCATGCGCAAATTTGATTTAATAAAGATTTTGCAAAAACCTATGACATCATAAAAGGTATGAGGGTGAATCTACCTTAATTATTGATAATATCTTAAATAACCATGCATTTGAGACTTGTATAAAGTAATTTCAATGACCACCATAACATTTGTCTCTCAAACTTAAATGCAACATGCATCAAAACAAGTAGATTTATCTTTACATGATATTATATGATGATCATTTATTTATAACCACATGACATATCGGAATTACGTCCTCTGACTTCAGTGTACGTTTGACATTTTATTGACGACAAAATATCATAGGATTTCTATATTTTGCATTTTAATATGTCTCGCATGGCTACAAATCCCCGTGGTACCTGATGCTTTAATTGGACATAATCGGCTATCATCGCTACATTCTTTATGTTATTGTTAAACAGGAGCAAAAGTAACCCTTCTTCAAACGAATGCGGAGGCTGTCGTGCTTCTGGATGTGGGTCCTGTTTATCGTTAGACGCCTCGGGAGATGTTTTCATACCAAATGAGATGGCCACAAAAGCAGAGTTATATTTATACAACAGGTGCGTTGGTGGAATATATTGAACGGTGATTTTAGTGAAAAAATTTCATTCATATCAGTAATAATTGACGGCATCTACAGCATCAACATTAATCGATGTTGTGAAACGAAACGGGGGATCACAAACTCACGATTAAAGAGAATTTTACGTTCGATACGCTAGCGCACCAAAAAACCGGAAGTCGGTCGTTTCAGATCAATTGGCCGCGTTTTGCTCCTCACTATACCCTGCAGTAACAAACAACTGCAAGCTTTGCTTATACACCAACAATTCTGTGCGTAACTCGGCTCTCTAAACGGGAACCCAGAAAAGCGTATCTCCAGTGGATGACGTGAATTCCTTGATCATTTGAATATTCCAAAAATATTCTCACAGCGTGTTTCATTCATTTCTGCTCACGTTGTTAAAGCCTTGATGTCGAGGGGATCGTGTTTGTTCTGTACATATCCTTGTCTCTCTATTGGAAACCTAAACTTGGGTCATAAACTTGAAATTAATTTTAAAATCTTCATAAGTACTTAATGCCCTGCAAGACAATCGTCAAAGCTATGTGACTGGTAAAGTTCAAGGTCAAGTTTGCCACTGTTGGACTTGACAACGCTCGGGAACATAGAGCTTCACAAGCATGATTGTTTTCTTTTTATTTTCGATTAATGCGTGACTCTTCAGTTGTAAAATGCGTCTCGGGTCTCCTCGTACTTCTTCCTCTGTTTTTATTATACACTGATGTTCTTGATATATACTGATAGTCTTTATATGTAAATTTGAGGGGGACAAAAGAGAACCCCTTTGTATATAATGCATTTTTGGAATCCTTTCATGTTTATCCATGATATATTACATATTTTATTGATATATAAAATATATCCTTTTTCACTAAAGTCATTTGTGACCTTTATTAAAATTTGGTAATATTTACAGAATTTGATATATTTGTTATATTCCATTCATTATTTTTATAACCCCTTGCACGAATCTGAACTGCTCCTCAGAAGTGAAGTTTGAAGAGAATGCCACCTTTATTCAAAGACAATAATGTTTATTTCAAAATTTTATTTTTGTTTTAATAAATAAATAAACAATAAATAAACAATATTTGAAAGACTAGTCGTATCAACTCACGATATGAGCTTGTAAGGGATGAAAAGATATACATGATGTGACAAGTGTTTCAATTTGACGTGAAACTGAGTGCTGCCCTTCTCGGACAATATGTATTTCCGGTCTTGCTCAGTATTAAAACATGTGCAACAAGTGGTGACATGAAAATCATAATAATGATTTGGCTTTATACAGTACATTTTTGGTCTTAAATGTAAATAATGCTTTTTCTACTGAACACTGACCCCTCAACAAAGAACACACAATAATTTGTTTGGGAAAAATCCGAAACATTCAACAGCAGTTATGTACATTGTATAACAACCGGCAACATTTGTAATCTATTAACAGCTTATTTGTCGATGGACTGCTCCCTCCCTATAATGAAGTTAAGTATCACTTATACATAATTATACATTCTCATTCTCACATACCAATAAATACTTTTGTTCATCAAGCACGCACGCAAACATTTTCTCCGAATATAAATAATTTAAATTACAGCTCTTGTCTACGATACTGTTTTCACATTTAAAGTAATTCTTTATCTTCAAGCACATGGACCGTTCATGAAAACAGACATATTCATATTGTAAATGGATTGTTGGCAAGCTACGGACGGGTATAATGTTGTTTAATCTCGGTCTAATACTGCATGTTTTTCTTCCCTCAGAAACAACTGTCTACGGACTCCGCAAGACAGCAGCCACATTTACACCATCTTTAGGTAAAATAGTCGCTCCTTCTACAAACTGGATAGGAATTTCTTGAGTGGCCGAGGGAACGAACGTGTACTTTTTAAGCAGGCGAATGATTGTCATTTTCCCTTCCAATTGCGCTAACCGAAGTCCAACACACGTTCGGGGACCACTTCCAAATGGCATCCACGCCAAAGGATGTCTTTCAGATTTTCTCGCCTCAGTAAATCTGCAAAACGTATAAAATATTTTTTTTAAATCTTGGTGCGTTCACTTAAAGATATAAGATCACGACAGTTATCTCCCGTAGTATACAGACAATATTTTTTTTTTTGCTTACCTCTCCGGAATAAATTTCTGTGTGTCTTCGATCCAGTGTTCTTGGTTGTAATGAACACTCCATACATTGGCCTGTACCAGCATGCCTTTTTGTATATTAATTCCATTGATGTTACAACTTTCCATACATTGACGGGCAACAACACTGGAGAAAAATAAAGAATTTAAGATACAATACACTTCAATTTGAATGTTTAAAGTTTTAGTGAAATTGATAATAACAAATAAAACTCACGTGCTAGCAAGTGGATATTTCCTAAGCGTCTCGCACCAGACCATGTCTAAATATTCCATTTTTTGAATCTGATCATAACTTGGATTGTCCGCCTAAAACATTAAAATTTGTTTTAAAACATTTTTCATTAAAAGGTTAATGCTGTAACTGCATCTATAATTGTATGGAAAAAAAATCTGATCCGTGAGACTGTATTAACAAGTACTGATATGCCATTCAAACTTACATCATAAGGAAAATAATCATCAATTTCTTCTTGGAGTTTCTTCTGGGCCTCGGGGTTGACCGACATTTCATACATGATGTAGGCCAGGGTGGTACTAGTTGTTTCGTAACCAGCCAACAGGAAAAGCAGGCATTGGGCCACCAGCTCCTCATTTGTCAACAATCGCCGCTTGACAACATTATCTCTCTGGTCAACGTCTCCTACGTCGATTTCATTTGTTTCAGGGTTGAATTCAGATGTGAGCATGAGTTCCAAGAGGTTCGATTTGGAAGGCTGGCAAAAGTGAAAGTAAATTATTACCTCCTTGGTGCATTTAAACAATCCTGTTTACTGTAAATGTAGTGTAAATGATTTTCAATGACAATCAAATTATAATAAATCTTACCTTATGTTTTTTCTGTTTCTGGATGATTTTTCTCATGCTGTCCTCTAACCAAAACACAGGGTTAAATGAAATAAGCCCCATTAAGTGGTAAATACTAATCCACACGCGATGGAGGGCGGGAAATATAACTGCAATGAAAATGAAAAAGTTTTCACCTTGTCTACATTCCCTATTAAAGAAATAGGAGGTAAGCAAACAATTCTTATTCCAAGAATGTTACATTTTAATACGTACATCCGAGCAAGAAGAGAATAGGTCGTTTTGTAGTATCTCGAATCACCCCTCGGCAGTTTTGTATGCATTCATCATCATTATTCATGAGAGCGTCCGTGTCCATACCAAAGCCACAGTCTGCAATTGTGTCCAGAGTCAACCTCTGGAATAATCTGAAATATGACAAAAAGCAAATTTTGATAAAATTGTTGAAAGGCATTTAGCACGGTAGAGCTAAAAAGGACTCGTCAAATCGATCATTGTTTTAAAACTCTGACGTATATTTGCCGTTCTAGCGTGATTTTTCACTCACGAAATGTAAACAAGTACCCGACGATCATATGTTCGTGATGAAATTAAATATACATCCATTGATAAAAGCGACCCGCAAGCCGCAAAATTTGGGAGGGACTTCTACTTACTCATAACTGTCGAAGCTCCTCTCGTTGGCATTATGGTCATCAACAATGTCTAAAAGTTGGTCAATTCGATGATTAATTAGGGGTGTCATCTGTCGAGAAAATCAAAACAGAACAAAAATTAAATATGTAATTATAAAGTGTTCATCGATTTTTAAACATAACGACGGGCCCACTGTGTTTACTTTGACAAAATATTGATATTGAAGGTTTCACTCAGCCTTTTGTATTTTTGTCTTAATTTAGAATCTCCATCATCAATAGAACAAATCAAATCCACCTACGACTTAAAAATGATAGCGATTTAACGCTCAATAAAAAGAATAATGGGTCATTCAGAATATAAGACGATTTGCAACAATCAAATTAAAAAATAAAACACCCTGCATAATTAATCCTTTAATATCGCTTCTATGTTATATATCGCTGCTTGGTATACTGATGATATAGATTGATAAAGACTGAGTTAGATAATAGATATAAAGTTTAAAGATATTTACCGTTCTCATTTTTGTAGAACTGAAGGCTGGGTTCACTATGGACCGCAGTCGCCTCCATCGCTCTCCTCTTGCAAAAAACATATGAACATTTTCATCACCGTCTGGATCCACTTGGACGGGGAAAACCTGACAAGAAAATAAATTGGAATCATATCAATACATTGAGCTATTAAAATTATTTTTAACATTGTGCAATGTCGGTCTTCACTGGGCGTTGTGGATGATGGGTTTTTTGACACTCTGAATTTCCTTATCTGCCAATTTACAAGCGTTCATTCATGATTCTTTATATTAGAGCTCCAGATATAAAAAGACCAATCGTGTCCACTTACTTTGCTTAAGAAGTAAGACGAGCATGCTCTTAAAAAGTCTAATATATTAGAAAAGATATTTAGGGACATAATTGGTCCACAACTCAAGAGTTTTGATTAAAAGCGGAAATTTCATGGTTAATTTTATCTTGCTACCAGCATTCCTGAATTATGGAAATACATTTTGACATGGCTAGATACATTTTGTGGTAATCTTCTTCAAGCTTTGAGGCGTTTGATATAATTACCCTATTACATTGGAAAATTAAACTCAAAGTGTTAAAATTTCCCATTAATTGACATATAAATGATTAATACCTTTCTTGCATGGAACTTCTTGAACTGCTTTATGAACACTTGCTGTAAAACATCTACGTCTGCCGTTACCAAAACTGGTGTTGGCCCCTCAAAATATCTGGATAAATTGAAGAAAAAATATCATTCGTAAATGCTCAATCTTTTTAAAGTTCTTAAAGTATTTTAAGATATGTATAAATATTTTGCTTACCCAAAAGTTTTTCCATATTCTCTGTACCATTCTTGATATTTCTTAAATAGGGGCTGCAATGTATGAAATACGATACTTAGACAAGGACTATTTCAAGCAGGGAAAATATATTTGTATTCATTATGATAAAATAAATAACCAGATGAGTTATCAAAAATTAAAAAAAAACAAAAAACATACCATTCTCCAAAACGCCAGCAAATTCCCAAACAAGAAATTTGGTTTGGGGCCTGGAATACCCATTTTTTCAAAAATCTGCATTTTGCCCTTTCTTTGTCTGCAAATGGAAAATGTAACATGATGTAAAATGATGCAAATACATGTATGTGAGCATAAAGACTGAATGAAATACAAATATATCAAGCTGCATAATTCATCGCAAGCATTAATAAAAAACAATATATTAATTAGCATTCACAAATTAGAAATTTACATCATTATATTAACCAACGGTGATTACGCGAGGAATACAATTTAATGCATCTTGGACATTCATTTCGTAGTAAGAGCGTAGTAAAATTATCTTTCATTCATAAGTTGTAAAGAGATTTACGACAGCTTGCGTTAATCAATGCAGAAATGCAGGGTTTAAAAAAACAAATACAGACCTGTAAAAGTATATCGAGAAAATCACCAATACAACTAAAAGCACGTGCGTTATCATTTTTACGTGTCTGTAAATCCTTTAGTTTGAAGCACAAGTGTTGTAACTTTGAATGACTGTACCTGCTTGTTCCACTGTATATGTTTGGTCGACGGCAAGGTAGATTAGCCAATCAAATTCCTGAATTTGTTTGATATAAAAGGGACTTATAAAAGAGGTGTTGCTAATGCTGTGCGTGGTTAAATTCATTTGACCATTGATTTTTCGATTCCAATGAAGTTTGTATTTTTGTGATGCCAAGAGATTGTAATATTTTTGCTGATCAGTCACCCGAAGTCTGTGTGGATTTATCTACGTCTTTGCGTACTTACTCAATGAGGCATAAGAATACTACAGAGGTGTACAGCGCGCACTGACATTGTGGACATTGTAATTATCGAACTGTATCTAGAATAGCTGTGTCCGTTTATTTCTAGACAGGGACTTTTGTTTTTGTAAATATGAGGATATTTTTCAGCCATGTGTAAGGTAATAAATCGCTTATAAACCACAGCATTTTGATGGTTATTGTTTTAAATATAAATCTTCTTGATTACACGTGGCCTGGATGGTAATTTCAATCGAAAAACGATTACATTTCCATAACTTTTCTAACTACGATAATGCACCAATTAGACATGCCATTAAGGGGGTCAAGGACGATTTGATCATCTCTGTAAGACTTGTAAAAACATCGAGCTGACTTTAATTACTGGAATTTGTATGATAGAGGAAATATTTACAAATGAAGTACATAGTTTCAGGGATGATTTCAATGAGCGATATATATGTATGAAAATCCTAAACAAAGTTGAAATTTGAATAATGATTGATATCCACGCATTGACTGGATTTACATTAATTCACTTTTATATACAGGAATTTAATCGTGATTTAAAACGACAGAAGTCAATATGACTCGATCCTGTGCTTATACCCACATTTCTAGCTGGCACTTTAAATCATTTACCGTTGTTATCAATCTACCTGTACTGGAAACCAATCGCGTTAGTCTTTGAACAATTATCATCCCTCCTTCAATGATTTTCAATCGTTTACTTTGTTAATCTCATACTGTAAATTCGTGGACGTCATTTCAGTAATATATCTCTTGTGTAATGTAGTTGTACATTTACGAGCGTTAATTTCATTTGTTATCTATCTCGTGTACAATACTTTGTATGGTTAATAATATAAAACAGCAGATATTTATCCAGCATGCTATGCCTATCTAAAAAGATGAAGTTCTGTTTGATTTACTCATCTGTCAATACAGAATGCGGTCATGGCTGCTCCTTAGCTAAGTGTCCGGCTGTGACCTACAAGCAGAGGTCCCGTGTCGTTACGTTGGGCGTTAACATGATACAGACCCCCGTCCCCTGCTAAGGCTGTAAGCGCCATGTGAAGGTCAAAATTTGTGTCATTTCACTTGCAGCCGGTGGCGTCTAAACATGAGCGAAAATTTTCTGGTATGGGATGCAAAACAAAAATATAAAAACAAAATTATCTAAGACAATGTCTAATTTTTTTCTTAAATGGGCTTCATCTCGTAGTTGGATGAATATTTCTCTTGCCATAAAAAGGAGCTTATCTCGGCAGATTAAAACATCCCACTATTAATTACTGAATCATGACTACGTGTTCGTGATGCGCTTTGTTACACGGTTACTTATTGATTAATTGGCACTTAAACTGCCGGACATCATGGAAATGACAATTGTCTGCTTTGTAAATGATTTATTGTACTTTGTTTTTAATATTGAAATTATTTCAAGTACTTTGAAAATAATTTTTTAAAAAAATAAAAGCGATAATTGAGTCACATGAAAATTCTAAACTTGCAAGGAGATAGAAAAAAATTACTGGTTATATGTTTTTTCATTTAAATTTTACTGTTTTTGAATATTATAACATTAAGAATTGCATTCTCACTGTCTACTAATAATCCCGTACAATAAATTAACGACCACGAAATAAATCGCCATGATACTGCATGCAGAGTATTTCGGAATCCAAGTTTTAATTTCAAATGTAAAGTACATTATCACTTTTGTGATAATATAAAATACTTTCAAATCGTGTGAAAATGTGTATGCGTCAGAGAAGACATTTCATAAATACTGTATACTTCAACAAATAGCAGTGTACATGACAAATTTATTTCTGACATATAATAACACTTATTAACCGTCTCATTCCTACACAAGAAATTCTTGTTAATTTAATGAGTTTATTAAAATAATTTTGGGCTCCGTATTTTAAAATGCAGAATCCCTATAGGAACCCCATTATCTTTCCGTCTGTCATAAAGTTCGTTGTGAAACGATATCATGACAAAATTTCTACATTAAGTTTTCATATTTTATGCAACGGTAGTTGACCATTACAGCAAGATACAGATCGATTTTGGAGCCATGAGGTCAACAATTAAAATCACCACTGACTTTCAATCTCTAACATTACTATACTTTATATAGCCATACTTCATATTAGGTAATTGACTATTCGATGTCAAAAGTCTAGGTCGTAAATTGTCTTCAATCTCAAAACTGTGACTCGATAGTTTTCAACACATCAAATCGTTCACATTTTATACAAAGGTAGTTGTTTATTAATGACAGACGCCTATCGATTTTAGTCCGCCCGTCCGTCTCCCTGTCCGTCATTGCCTTCGTTGTGATACGATATATTGAATAGTTTTCAACGTGAAGCTTTCATTTTTATTCTCCCCAAAATGTTTCGGGAGAGCATACATGTATAGTCCCTGTTGTGTGTGACCGTCCTTCTGAGCCCATATCTCCTAAACCTTTCATCAGCAATCACAAATGTGCCCTGAGATAAGGACTTGTGGTCTAAGATCTCTCAAGGTTATTTTGGAAAGGTCCAGGTAATTCTGAACAAAACAGCTTTTGATAACAAACTCCCCATCTCCTAAACTCAGAATATACACCTTACATGATGAAAAAGTTACTTTTTTCAACAGTTTTTGAACAGGTATTGATCACATATCATATAAATAAGTTGTAATACAAAAGGAAAGGAGGAGGTATATGGCTGGACGGTGAGAACATGTGTTTGACTTCGCGTTGTGTTAAACTTAAATCGTGTTGTACAGTGTAATAGCACCAAAATAATATGTAAACATGTAAAAGTGAAATAGGTAAGCACCATTGGTGTAAACAAAAGAGGTTTTCCAACATAGTAGGTAAATGACTTTCGGACAAACTGACTTAAATTTTAACGTGGAAAACTAGTCAAGATATGGTATCACAACGACAGAGAGACGGACAGGCGGAATAAAATCGATAGGCGTCTGTCATTAATAAACAACTACCTTTGTATAAAGTGTGAACGATTTGATGTGTTGAAAACTATTGAGCCAGTTTCGAGAAAAGAGCTCTCCTGTGTAGGAGGTACATTTAATATTTAGTAGAACTTTGAGTGCCGAAGTCGGACAGAGTGAACTTATAGTCAGTGAGGAAGACGATAAAATGTATTAAAAGCAGATCTCTTTTAATATGTAAATGTAGGAAAAACAAAATACTATCGAGAGAAATGTTTAACTAAAGTAGAAAAATTAAAACAATATCATATTTGAAAGTAATGTCCTGGATATGATACCTACGACCAACGAAATTAGGTGAATTCCACGTATTTAATTACTCCCTATATACTTATCACTTACTTAGTTTGTGTATCAGTTGAATTCAGGTGATGAAACAGCGTAAGAGAAACTTACTGAGCACATTCACTTATGTAGTGATGAATATTCGTCTCACATCCCCATGTAAACAAATTTTTTCGCGCCTTACTATGTACGAGAATTCTTCAAAGGGAAATAACTCAAACGTATCTCGAAACCGGCGTATTGGTAATATATTAAAGATACATGTACATTACAATTTTGTAAATTTTCTCTACTCGTGAACATTTAGTAGGTAAAATATTTCCATGATTACTATTATATTAATTACCAGTAATGTGAGACTTCAATTTGGGGAATTGATAGAGTTCCGAACACAAGGTTTCAAATTTCACAATTTATTATAATCCAAACGTTGTATGAAAGGTGAAGATAACGAGCAGTGATCAATCTCATAACTCCTATAACCAATACAAAATAGAGAGTTGGGCACAAACGGACCCCTGGACACACCAGAGGTGGGATCAGGTGTCTAGGAGGAGTAAGCATCCCCTGTAGACCGCTCACAACCGCCGTGAGCCCTATATCCTGATCAGGTAAACGAATTTATCTGTAGTCAAAACCAGTGTGTCCAGAACGGTCTAACAATCGGTATGACACACGTCAGACATCATTTGACCCAATGATAGGTTGTATCGACAAACTCGATCGTTATAACAACCATAGAATTTGCGAAATGCTGACTTTAACCGAGACTTGAAACTCGCATACTATTAACTTCTTAGTCAGTAGCTTGCCTCGATTTAAAAATTGACCATACGCAGAACAAGCTCTTGCGTATCGAATCAGTTGAGGGACATACACAACATATACAGGTAATTATGCAGGTGATAATGGAATATTGCTACATAAATATGGAAAGTTGACGATGGAGAAGCTGAAATCATCTCGTTTGTCATATAGTTGAGTTGTCAGTTTGCTGTTAATGTCTACTTTTAATAAAATATCTAAGTATGAAGCAGAAGTGGACGACTATGTGGTGTCTTTCATTTCGAGCTCACAGGGATATATCGAATCGACATATGAATGAAAGTTATTATTGTTAATAGATAAAACGTCGTCGATATATCTAAATGTCGAATTGAAGGCTACAGCAAGAGAAGTTTTCTTCTCATGTAGAAGTTTTTGAATAAATTCTACTTCATATCAATATAAAAACAGATCAGCTAAAAAGGAACACAATTTGTGCCCATGGGAATTCCAACAGACTGTTGGAAGACTTGATCACCAATGACCACGAAAATATTGTCAATGAAGAGCTCAGCATATTCTTTATTTCAACTACTTCAGAGTACTTGAGCAGGGAATCAGAGTGGTGTTTAACAAAGGAATGTTTTGGATGACTGATTACTAGATATCAATATTTACGTTTTCCATTTTTGTTGAAGAAGCAACTGTCTATGATGTCAAAAAGTCTAGTCTTTAATTTATTGTCAGGAATGGTCGTGTAAGAGTTGAAAAGTCAAAGGTTTTTAATGTATAAATTTCCAATAGACGGACAGAAAAATAAAAGCTTCTTAACAGCTTGAATAAAATTTTAGAACTATTCTTTGCGACCGTAAAACAGGAAGGAAGTATCAAAGTTGATAATTGCTATCACGTGTGAAAATGCTTTCCCTAGAGATCAAACATCAAATAAAACAATTAAGTTTCAATTATAAATTTGGAAATACCAAATCTAAAAGGAATAAAATAACAATGATTATTAGAATCCCTATGTATACATAAATACAACACAACATCTTGAAAATTATGACCCCTAGGCACATGGATCTGGCTCAGGAACAGGGCTAAGAAGCAGAATCATTTGGTCCAGAAAATGTTTTCAGTAGGAGTCCCAAAATCTGGCATTCAAAGAAGGAATTATAAGCCAATCTAAATTACGTTTATTCGATCCAAAATTGTTTAGTGTTAAACGACAGGAGTGTGAAGTTGGCATAAAATTGCAAAAATCAATGAAAAAGTTCATAAATTCAGGGGGTTCTCTTTTCAAAAAGCATACAGCCCATGCGTCGAGTAAATTCATATTCCAATACACTTTTACATCTAATCTTTTATTAATACACAGTATATATTAATTTCACTTTGCTCGACATATGGGCACACCTTTTCATAAGCAATAATTTAGATGAAATTTAACATTTACCAAGCTCTTATTGCAAAAAAAACAACAAAAAACGAGAAAAGTCTTACAGTGTAGTTATGCTATCAAATAAGCAACAAGTTTGATTAAGTTGAGATAGTATACATGTACTTGGCATATATCTAATTTACTTAATGTAGGTCGCGGGTTTACAGATCTTTTTTTCTCACATGAAAACTCCACCTGAAAATTTGACCGACGTATCTTGACAATGTATATACTACATGTACTTTATTCATTGCAAAATTCAACTTAAAATAGACAGAATTTGGTGCTGTTGATCTTGATAATATTGATATCAAAGCGAAACAAAAACATTTTGAAAAATATTTATGAAAAAAACATGGGGTAATCGAGCTCATTTTTTAAAGAAAAAGATGAGAAGAGCCATGAAAGCAGATTTTAACAAAAAACGTTACAAATATTCGCGACATCATTTAACAACGTTATTCATAACCCATATTGATTTTGAGGTAAAAGGTCAAACTGGACATAGGAATATACTGTCCGCTCAATATCTTGAGAACCCTTTACTTGACAGACATCAAACTTGGTACACTGGTACATCTTAAGTCTTCAGAAGATGGCCCCTTTTGGTTTTGAGGTCACAAGGTGAAATGTCAAGAGTAAAACTGGACATAGGAATACACTGTCTGCTCAATATATTGAGAACCCTTTGGTTAACTAACATCAAACTTTGTACACTGGTACATCTTTAGGAGAAGATGACCCCTTCTGATTTTCTGGTCAAAGGTCAAAAGTGAAACTGGATATAGGAATATACTGTCCACTCAATATCTTGAGAACCCTTTGCTTGACAAAATGTAAAAATTGGTACAATGGTACATCTTCATAATATGGTCCCTTTTGATTTTGAGATCACATGGTCAAAGGTCAAACTGGACATAGGAATATACTGTCATGTCTGTATCTTGAAAACCCTTTGCTTGACAAACATCAAACTTGGTGCACTGGTACATCTTAAGTAGATGATCCCTACTAATTTTCAGGTCATCTGGTCAAAGGTCAAGGGTTAAACTAGACATAGTAATATATTATCTTTCATATTTTAAGAATTATTTGGTTGATTGACACCACACTTGGTGCACTAGTACAGCATAAGGAGTAGATGATTTTTAGGTCACATGGTCAATCACCACTCTGTACATAGGAAGGTATTGTCTGCTCAATATTTTGAATTGGTGATACTACTATCAATCAAATGATGCACCTGATCCCACCCCTGGTGTGTCCGTGTTTGACCAACTATCTATTTTGTATTGCTTATAGGCGTTATGAGATTGATCACTGTACGTTATCTTTGCCTTTCATGTGTATAAACCTTTTCAATTTTGCACCAGGGGGGATTATATGTTTACAAACATCTCATATTTTATTTTTGAATTTCATTAAGGTTAATTTTTTCATTTCATATAGTTTAGTCATGTCTTACTATTCTAACCAAAAAATACAACTAAAGTTGTTTCTATTTTACAATACACTTATGTTTATTTACCCCCCCCCCCATTATTTCGTA
The DNA here is from genome assembly GCF_947568905.1 of Ostrea edulis. Taxonomy (NCBI): domain Eukaryota; kingdom Metazoa; phylum Mollusca; class Bivalvia; order Ostreida; family Ostreidae; genus Ostrea; species Ostrea edulis. The sequence continues at coordinate 9,823,572 of NC_079172.1, forward strand.
TCATATAAAGGAAAAGTATGAAACCATTAGTAAAATGAACTTATCTATTGATTTTTTATCTCACATTTTCCTTGAGAATTGGTCAAAAGTCACCCTTTGACGTGCTCCCCTTCCCCGAAACAGCTAGACTAACGCCCTTTATCTTTTTTATATACTAGAAACGAATTAGGTCCATCGTGCTTCATCAGAAGATAGATACATGTAGTAATACATATATACTTATTCAACAAACTCTGCCAATAAACTTCGATTAGATATACCAATAAACTCCGACACGCTTGCTCAAGAGTTATTGCTTGCACCTTTAATATTGCTTCATGTGTGAGATGAAGTCCGTAAACTATAATAGAATCTTAATTGATTAGTAAATATCGTAAAGTTAATTAAAAACGTACTTTCGTTTCCGATAAACAACCTTGAAATAGCAAAATTGAGAGTAGAGTGGCGGATACGCTTGGCGGATCTAAGCCAGTTTTCTTTTCTTTTTCTAAAATGACAACTTGATGATAATACAATGTGAAGTAAATCCGTTCTTTATCGATGATTTATTCTTATATTACAGAAGAAATAAGTTTTGATAATTCTTGAATGAATAAAATATGCCTGTTCATTTCTTCAATCCGTGATTTTAGTCTTGAATCAGCTTATGGAAATTTCCAGAGCGAAGCAAGGCTTAGGTCTACAATCAATCACATGGAAGGAAAAATTGATTCAGAATACTTATGTACCATTCGGAATAAACAAAAGGGAAAATTTTTGTCTTTAATAATTAATGTCTTGTCGCGGCGGGTGTGACCGGTCAACAGGGGATGCTTACTCCTCCTAGGCACCTGATCCCACCTCTGGTGTGTCCAGGGGTCCGTGTTTGCCCAACTATCTATTTCGTATTGCTTATAGGAGTTATGAAATTGATCACTGTTCGTTATCTTCACCTTGCATGCAAAGAACGTGTTATAATAACTGATTTTAACAATATTGATGTATTTACGATTAACTACTTACTGTAATATTTCTTGTTTGTATTCACTTATGCCAGACGTTAACTGCTTTGTGAACAAACATTTCTAAAATTTTGCTACATTATTTCCAAATATTTAATTGTACGCATAGTCATATTTTAAGATGTGTTCACGAGGTTGGGTGAGTATTGTTCATTTTATTATTAGACTATTATTAGGCCGTTCTTGGCATACTGATTTTGACTACGGATAACTCCGCTTACCTGATCAGGATATAGGGCTCACGGCGGGTGTGACCGGTCGACAGGGGATGCTTACTCCTCCTAGGCACCTGATCCCACCTCTGGTGTGTCCAGGGGTCCGTGTTTGCCCAACTCTCTATTTTGTATTGCTTGTAGGAGTTCTGAGATTGATCATTTGTTCGTTATCTTCACTTTTCATTCAACGATGCAACGAAATTTGAGAGAGCTCTGGCAAAATTGTCGTTTAATGGTTTTTGCACAAAATGAGCTGTGATGCCAAAATTGTAATATATATATATATATATATATATATATATATATATCTTCATGGCCCAAAGCTCCAGGGCGTGGCTGGTCATGCATTGGAAATACACATTTGAACATCAGGACCCGGTTGTATCATTTTTAATACAAGGCTCGTCCGCGAACCAAGGCCTTAAAAGTAACACTAAAATCAGCAAATGAATAGAGATTATCTATACATACGTTCACTGAAAATTTTGGGATCCATATAGGCACCGCCATTTTGTTTTGTTCATTAGTTGCTTCTACTTTTATTCGTGTTTTAATTTTGATTGGCAAAAATACAAGACTGACGTACACTCAGTTTGTTAAGAATAAATGGTATGATTATTATTGTTACAGTATTTAGCAAATCATCAAATAGAAAAACAGTAATACGACTAAGTAGATGAATGAGTTCATGAGTTTCTTTAAATAAACATATACGATATATTTACGCTCACCTTTCTACCACTTTGAATTTGTTAGTTAATTTTTGTTCAGTTTTAACTATCCTTTAAATTGCAAAGGGGGATGCATTGTTGTTGTTTATAATTGTTTGATTTGAAAGAGGAAGAAAATGTGAAGTCACAATGAATAGGCGATTTACGTCGGCTGGTGCTATATTCCCCGCGTTAAAGAAATAGGCGGATACTGTAATTATCCTCATATACCCCCCCCCCCCCTTGATATTTATTTAAATGTTACTGGGCGTTTGGCGCAAGGGGAATTTCATAAATAATACATATTTTTAAATGAATTATAATTTATCGTACTTAATAGAATTATGATCATCACTTGGGATACGCCAATGACTCCTTCATGCTTCGCTCGGTCAAACGGTCACACTGTATATATTAAAAAGCAAATGGCTCTCAACAAACATTTTATTTCATGTCCTCCTGGTTCAGAGATCAGTTTAGTGTTCCGGTGTGGGATGGGACAAACGCGTGATGCCCAGGTGACCGTCAAAACCTGTGGGCCCCTTAGTTTTCTCTCAATATAATTGCATCTGTTGTATTTAAGCATTATCATGCTTATGGTCCGTCGGGTGGGACTTAAAATGGTACCCCGTGTCAGAGATCACAACCCCGAGGCAAGTAAATGATCGTCATTGTGTTCGATGAAATGGGCTTGTTGTGAGCTGCCACGACGACCACAAAAATCCTACACTGATCTAACTTTAAAGCCGGTATATATATTTGTAGCTGACATGATCTAACAAACAAAACTAACGCAATTAATATATGGATTAAGTTCTTAGCAGACCCCTTCCTCTCTGAGTTAGTTTTTTAGTATTGTTAAATAGATACCATATTGATTGATTGATATTTTACGCCGTATTGGCAATATTTCAGCCATTTTACGGCGGTTAACTAATCGAAATGTGTTTGGTTCTGAGTGTCTGAGTTTCCTGACGGCCCCCAGTGTGCCTACTCTTTTTCAAACATCAGAGAAACGATCTTTTGCGTGCCAAGGAGGTTGTGGTCCTTGACACAGGGCACCCTTTAACGTCCCATCCGACGGACATAGAAGTTAAAATTACATATACAGGTTAAACAAATCAATTTATGTATATAAACAGTTTTATTATAAAAAAAATTTATAAAAAAAAATTCTGTAAAAATCGCATTCTTGTAAACATTGTATAATATAATGATTGTCGATATTTGTAAAAAGTTTTCATTGATTGCACATTATTAAAATGTCTATTTCGTATGGGCGTCACATCATTACATTCTAAAAGAATGTGATGTATAGTTAATGGACAGTCATAAGACTTACATTCAGTTCTCTGTTTAGTAGGTAAGAATGGGTCAATTTTGAATGTCCGATGCGTATTCTCGAAATAATCACTTCGTCTTGGCGTTTCATTACGATGTTACACGATTTGTTTACTTTGCTTTGAATAGAATAAAGTTTACTTGTGTCACAGAAATCCCAATAGACTTGCCATAGAGAATTTATTGAAAACACTGTATGAATTACATGCATATAATCCTTTACAGGTACACATGTACTAAAATTAGGATTTTTTGTCACCAAACTAACATGGTTAATGTATATGTAGTGGCGTTATATAATCACGTGTGCAACGTGATGTATTTTGCATCTTATATGAAAGGAATGGGTCGATATCTAATTTAATTCCTGACTAAGTTGACTTTCGAATATCTCCAATAAGCCTTATTTGTGTAATATGTGCATTACGCGCGCCTTCTTCACACATGGTCACAAACTCAACAATGGCTTCGGTAAGTTTTAGTATCAAGTTCACCTTTCGTATCTATAGGAGCAAGTTCATGTCCTTTTAAAAAGAAATGCAATACGTGGAACATATGCATGTGTTTCTAATCGTAGAAACTTAATATTCTAGGTTTAAATGAAAATATAGTGAATAAGAAATACAAAATAGAGTCGGGACAACACGGACTCCAGTATATACCAGAAGTGGGATCAGGTGCCAGCGAGGAGTAAGGATCCCCCCCATCAACCGGCCACACCCGCCGTGAGCCCTATATCTAGATCAGGTACACGGAGTAATCCGTAGTAAAATTTAGTATGCCAAGAACGACATTACAATTAGTATGAAACACGTCAGACAGCATTTGACCCAATGATAGGTTGGTTGTATGGTGTTTAACGTCCCGCTCAAGAATCTTGCACTCATGGAGACGTCACCATTATCCGTGAAGGGCTGTCAAATTTAGGCCCATGCTCGGTGCTTACGACCTTTGATCAGGGAGTGATCTTTATCGTGCCACACCTGCTGTGATACGGGACCTCGGTGTTTTCGATCTCATCTGAAGGACCGCCCCATTTAGTCGCCACTTAAGATGTACTGAGAACCTATTCTAACCCAGACCCCCACGGGACCAATGATAGGCTGTTTTGTCAACGACCATATAATTTGCGAAATGACGGTTTCAAACGAGACCGTTGAAACCTCTGAAACGTCAACTTGTTTGTCAGTAGCCTGCCTTGATTTAAAAACTGATCATACGTAGAACAAGCTCTTATGTATCGAATTAGTTGGGATATATAAACACTTGTGCGTAGAATCAGAGTAACGAAGTGTTACTATATAATACATTTTCAATATATTACCATCTTAGCCCCACTCTGGGGCACGAAACCTGAACCCAGAGTCGCGAATTTCAGATTAGGTGATTCTTATTATAATCATGGAAATAATATTTAACTGCTTGATGTCCAGGAGCAAAGGAGCTTTTAAGGTCAGTTGATCTATTGCAATTGTTTGTCCTGGTTTAAAAATTCAACATATTTAATTTCTTCATACATGTAACTACCATTCTCATTCTTTTAAAATTTGGTATGAAGCATCATTGGGACATGAATTGTAAATTTCAGGATTGCTGCCTCCCTGGGGCGGGATAAAATTGACTCAATTTTCAAAAATCGTCTTTTGTGTAAGAACAAGAAGTCCACGGGCCTTAACGGTCACCTGAGTATCACATTTGCATTTAATTCTCTATTAATGTGGAATCCTTTGTGTATATGTTTATTATCTTTTAAATATATGCACACAATTCCTATTTATTTACAGAAGAAGGAAAATGGAAGTTTGAAACATATAAATCATTCTGACACCCCCCCCCCCCTTTAAAAAAACCCCTGACCCATTGATTTCACAATTTAAGAAGAGGATATTACGGATATCATAGCCATGCAGACTCTGCCCAAGGGTATGAACCCCTGATCCAGGAGCCATGAATTTAAAAATTTAGTTGAGACAGTGTGTGAAATGACCCTGCGCCCGACCCGCATAAATATTGCCTCGGGTGAACAAATTCCCTGGTATAGACGCCCGACCAGACGTGGTAAGTTTCCACAAAATAGAATTTAGATAAATCAAATCGTACTGGTAACGGACGTTGTAAAAAGTAAAGGAACAGACCGCGTCAATTTTATGAAGTTCTCAGCTGAAGGATCCACATATTCTTTTCCCCATCTCCACAACTAGCAACTGGTCCAGGGTATTGCCAGTATATCTCCAGTCTCTATACTTGCTCTTTGAGAAATAGACGATAGAGATCTCAGAATTGCCAACGTAAGTAAATTAAGATCAGCCTTGTAGTACTCCACCCCACCAAAGTTACATGTCTCCGCTTAAAGGGCGACAAATTCCATGCTTCTGCGCATCAAGCCATACATATGCAATGAATCATTCTTTTGTTATTGAAAAGAAGAAAAAAACACGTACACACTAAATATATCACAAATCCCGGCGTCGTTTCAAGCTCCAATACTGGGTTCAATATCGGGATCATTGAATTTGTGAGAGTTCATATACATATAAACTATATATTTTGACACCACCCTTGGAATATCATACAATGATTCAATGCCTATATATAAATGAAAAATCTTTCCCCAAATCCATAGGATTATTTAGTATAAAGAAATCTATTTCATTTTTCATTGGTCAAAAATCCCTTTTGACATGCACCCCGAAAAATCTGGACCGAGGACCTATATTTTTTCTTATGATTTTTAAGATTAATATCGTCTTTTCCACTTTTATATAGTACAGGGTTATTTTTTCTTTTTTTCATTTGAAATAATTTTCACTGCCTACTTTTAAAGCAAACCCACAGAAAATTGAAAATGACGACCGTTTGGTTTTCCATTGATTTCAAATCATCAATATATATTTTACTCTATATCAAAATTTGAATAAAATATATACGGTAGAAACAAATTAGGTCCGTTGTCCTAAATTAGATTAATTAGAAGTAGACGGTAAAAAAGGTAAATTTAAAATTCGCAGTTAATTTCTCCAGGGCTATCACGTCTTTGGCAGGGATGACAACTTTTACAAGCAGTCAGCCCTACATGTCTAGCTAATAATACACTGAATTTAATACACTGGTAGAGAGCTTCATGAACATCATCATAGTCTTATATACCGTCGATTGATTGATTGATTGATTGATTGATGTTTTCCATCACACTCAACAATTTTTCAGTTATCTGGTGGCGCCCAGTTTTTATTTGTGGAAGAGAGAACCCAGATACAATGTACCTGGAAAGAGACCACCGACATTCCGAAAGTAAACTGGGGAACTTTCTCACTTACCGGCGCGAGCGGAATTCGAACCCGCGCCGACCAGAGGTGAGAGGCCGTGTGATTTTGAGCGCGATGCTATAACCACTCGGCCATGGTACTGTATGGCGTCGTCCGTCTGTCCGAAAATTATGGGCAGGATACAGAGCGAACCGTAAGCTCCAGGATTTTACAACTTAGTACAGTTGACCACCATGATGAGAGGAAGATATCTATTGTTTAAGTCAAAGGTGAAGGCCATAGTATTACTTAGTTGGAAAACACAAACCGAACCATATTGCAACTTGGTACATTTGATCACCATGCTGAGATAGAGATGTCTTTTGTTTTTCAAGGTTGCAGTATCGCAGTAGGAATACTCTGTAGGTAGGATACAAACTAAACCATAAGCACCAATATATTGCAAGTTGGTACCGTTGATCACCATAATAAGAGGACCATGACCATTATTTTCAAAGGTCAAGGTCACAGTATCACTTTGTAGGAAAACCTTATAAGCAGTATACAGTCCGAGCTGTTGGGGCTAGGACCGTCAATCTTTGTACACATACACTGTATGCCAAGTGAAGGATGCCCATTGTTTCTATCCCGTGGGAATCCAGGTTAGAATAGGTCCTCAGTACCCCTTGCTTGTCGTAAGAGGCGACTAAATGGGGTGGTCCTTCGGATGAGACCACAGAAACCGAGGCCCCGTGTTACAGCAGGTGTGGCACAAAAAAGATCCCTCCCTGCTTAAAGGCCGTAAGCGCCGAGCATAGGCCTCTAAATTTTGCAGCTCTTCACTGGCAGTGGTGACGTCTCCATATCAGTGAAATATTCTCTAGATGGACGTTAAACAATATATAATCAATCAATCCTATTGTTTCTTAAGGTCAAGGTCGTAGTTGCAGGATACAGACAGATTTATTGGACCAAGGACCATCAAACTTGGTATACAACATCTTATGCCAAGTGAAAATATTACATTGAAGAGTATATGATTTATCTTGTTTTTACGATTCAAAGAAAGTATGTCACACCCTGACATTGATTGCTGATACTACTTGAAGCCAAGTTCTACAATCATGGTGTAAGAAAAGCTCCCTATATTAGCTTTTCACGGGCGTATCATGTACCGTTGGCGGTACTCTTGCTCTAATATAGATTTTCTAAGATTTAATGTATTTTCACTTAATATGGTCATATTAGCCCCGCCTTATGGCCTGAACCCCTCACCAAGGGGCCATGAATTTCACAATTTCAATAAAAGGATTTCATGAAAATCATAACCATGCATTTAGTTCTCACATATGTGGAAAAAGAGAAGATATTTGAAAATTTGGCTTTTTTGCATATTTTGCCCTGCCCATGAGGCACTGGGGACGATATTGTCATAAATTTCACTATCTATATTCCTCTTATCCTAGAGATGCTTCAAATAAAAAATGGTAATGATTGGCCTTGTAGTTTAAATGTAAAATTGTTAACGGACAACGCACGACGATGGATGAAGACTGACGGCAATAAGTCACCTGGGTATTAAATGCATGGTGATGTAGAGCAGGAAGGCCTCAACCACAATTGTAAATTTCATGATATCCCCGGGGTAGAGGTTCTAACCCCCGGACGTAGCCAAACTTGGTACATAGCGTTTATGTGTAAACATTTAAATAACATCTTCTTTAGTGGTGTTGATACTAAATTAAAACTAAATGGATATTTAAAAAGAACAGTTAGTCCTTTACCAAAATTGTAAATTTGATGATCCCAGGGGTTAGGAGTTTTGGTATGAAGGTGGGGCTAAAATTGTCAGTTAATAAATGTGTGAAGAATAGAAAATTTTAACTTCTTGATAACTACATATATCATTCCAATTCATTTCAAATTGTCAAAAATTTACCACTTTTCGAAAATCTTCTCTACAACTGCAAATGTTTAAGAAATACATACTGATGTAGGGCAGGAAGGCCTATACAAATAGTTTGAATTTCATGATCCCTGGGGTAGAGGTTCTGACCCCTAGGTAGGGCCAAATATGGTAAATAGCATTTAATGTGTGAAATATTTAGATAACATCTTCTTTAGTGGTGTTGATACTAAATTAAAACTAAATGGATATTTAGAAAGAACAGTTAGTCCTTTACCAAAATTGTAAACTTGATGATCCCAGGGGCAATGGTTTTGGTATCAGGATGGGACTAAAATGTGTGAACAATAGATCGAAAAGTTTTTTTAACTTCTTAATAACTACCATTCCAATTCTTTTCAAATTTTGTATGAAGCATCATTGGAACAAGGAGAGTTTAAATTGTAAATTTCTGGATTCCTGTATTCTAGGGCCGTAGGGGCGGGACAAACATTAACCAATTTTCAGAACGTTTCTTTTCTGCAACCGCACATGTGTAAGAAAAACTCAATGCATGATGATGCAGATCAGGAAGACTTCTACCAAAATTTTAAATGATCCTCGGGGTAGAGGACCTGACTCCAGGGAGGAGCCAAACTTGATATATACAGTGTATGTGTAAGGCATTAAAGATAATACCTTTTTTAATGCTATTGATACTAATTTGAAACTAAATGGATATTTAGAAAGAGTAGACAGTCCTTTACCAAAATTGTAAATTTCATTATACTAGGGAGTTAACGAGTTTGGTTTCAGGGTTAAGCCAAAATTATTATATTTTCTTTATCATTTGAAATACTTCTTGAAGTTTGCTGATATAGTATAGAAACTAAACGAATATTTAGGAAAAGTAGAAAAGGATCTACCAAACTTGTGAATTTCGCATCCCCAGCGTAGTGAATCTAGGATGGGTCCAAATTAAGTCATATTGTGTTAATGTTACATATATTATGTAAAGCCTTTCATCACTATAGGCACTTTCGAGGGCATTTAAAAGAGAGATGTTATATTAAAACTTGTACATGTACTTTTGTTGAATATAGTATTTAAAACAGTTTTTTCTCTCTAGATTTCATAGGTCTTGGCACTAGTGAAACTTACAACTAATACTCAGGTTACTGATAAGGCGTGTAGGCCTCTCTTTAAAGATTAATTAATTTTCAAGGTTTTGGAAACACCCTTCAGGGACAATGGAATTCACAATTTATGTTCCCTTCGACCCATACATTTTATTATGCTCCCCTCAAAGAAGAGGGGCATATTGCTTTGCACCGGTCGGTCGGTCAGTAGACCACATGTTGTCCACTCAATATCTTGAGAACCATTCATTTGATCGTAATGATATTTCAATTTGAAGAGGATCCCTATTGTTGTTCGGATCACATGGTCAAGGATCAATCTACTCTGGACATAGGAAGACACTGTCAGCTCATTAATTTGAGAACCCTTTTGCTTGACAGACATGAAACTTGTTACACTAATACATCTTTAGGAGAAGAAGACCCCTATTAATTTTGAGGTCAAAGGTCAAGGTTCAAACTGGACATAGAAAAATACTGTCCGCTCAATATCTTGAGAACTCTTTGCTTGACAGACATCAAACTTGGTACACTAGTACATTTTTAGGATAAGATGACTCCTATTAATTTTGAGGTCACATGGTCAAAGATCAAACTGGACATAGGAATATACTTTCCGCTCATTATCTTGAGAACCCTTTTCTTGACAGGTATCAAACTTGGTACACTGGTGCATCTTCAGGAGAAGATGACTCCTATTGATTTTGAGGTCACATAGTCAAGGGTTAAACTAGACATAGTAATATATTGTCTCCTATATTTTTAGAAATATTTGTTTGATTGACACCAAACATGGTACACTGATACAGCATAAGAAGTAAATGACCCCTATTGATTTGTAGGTCACATGTTCAATCCACTCCTGACATAAGAAGTTATTGTCTGCTTAATATTTTGAATTGGCGATACTATCAATTAAATGATGCATGCGTATTTGCACCATGGGGGCATATATGTTTTACAAACATCTCGTTTACGGAAATTGGTACAGCCGTTCCAGGGGAGATAAAAATGTTGAAAGTTTACGACCGACTGGCAGAAACGAAGACGAACTAACCAGATCAATAGGCGAAAGTGGCATTTAAGTTTTCGTCTTACCTTTTCGTTTTTTGTTTTTTGTTTTTTTGTTTGTTTTTTTGGTTTTTTTTTTGTTTTGAAAATGATAAGAATTTTTTAAAATTTGAATTGAAACTTAAGCATTCTGAGAAGAATTGAATAGAAACAGTATAAAGATCTTAAATATTGAGCTGGAAATGAAATTCAACTTTCTGTTGTATATTTGTACGCGCACCCAATCTTTGCTTTGATTTTCTCATCTGCTGGTCACCTGGTATCCCAGTAAATGTTATTTTCACCCCACTCTAGAATTTTTCACTTATATAGAAGTCACCAACTTTAGAATGAAGGTGAAGTGTCACAAATTTAGACCTTTGCATGGCGTTCAAGGTTGTCGCATATAAAGTTTATCGTGCTACGCTGTGACACCTGGTCTTGGTTTGTAAGACTGTTACTTTAAAATGCCAATTGAATGGGGAGGGAATAGTCACTGCCCATGTTTATATTTTAAGTTTGACGTGGCAAAGGTATGTGTGGGGCTCGAGCCAAAGACCACCTGGTTTTAAAGCGAACGCTTTACCTACTGTTCGGTAGACATTTCAAGGTGTTTAATTAACAAATGGCATTTCACAGTGACGTTGTTAATATTAGTATACCAAAGGAATCATTGTCCAGTTTGTTGGGTATATGCGGTAATTAATTACAATTGAAAACGTGATCATCTGCATAATAGCTTCACTGTTATGCATACATTATCACGTTTTCCATTGTAGTTGGTCGCCTCATATACCCTATATCCTAGGCAGATTCCTTTTATGTATAATATATATGAAAATAGAAAATATCAGAAATACTGTCAAATAGAAAGTGAAATACACATGGAATGGAATGTGTATTTTCATAATCGTCGTCCTTTGACGTCAATTATTCACATGCAAGACATTTACATCCAGTTGATTAACACAATGGAGCTTCCAAAGGTTATCAGTACAACAACGAGAAAACGGATGGAAGTGGGTCATCATCATCAACATTTGAAAGATCAAACACTTAACGCATTATATGTTTTGACAAAGAAGAACATCTGTATTCTAAAGATAACTATCTTTTATTAGGTCACCTGAGTCACTATCCCTTTTCGTCTGTCGTCGTGCATTTACATTTGAACATTTTCAGCTTCTTCTCTTAAACTACCTGACCAAATTTAGTGTGTAGCATCTGTAAGGGAAGGGGGACTTAAATTGTGAAATTCTGTATCCCCAGGGGCCATAAATTTTGGGTAAAATCTGTAAAAATTGATAGGTTTTTTATCTTTAAAAATTTTCTTCTCTACTCCTGAGCATCTAGCAGACAAACAGAGTTACATGGTTATAATGAACAAGGGTGCCTCTACCAAAATTGTGTAATTCTTGGTCCCAGGGTCAGGGGTTGGGATGTTAGGGCGGGCGCTATTAGTCATGTATTGAATTTGTATGAATTGTTTAAAAAATCTTCTCTGATACAGGGCATCTAGCAGACAAACTAAGTACACGAATTTGATGAACAAGGGTGCCTCTACCAAAATTGTAAAATTCATGACCCCGGGGTCAGGAGTTCAGGTCCTAGGACGGGGTCAGTATGGCAATATAGTGAAAATGTATTACATGAAAGGTGGAGATAACGAATATTGATCAATCTGTAGATCTTAGAAAATCTTCTCTGCTCCCATATATATTTTAGAAAAACTAACTGCATGATTATGATGTCCATGAATCTCTCTACCTAAATTGTGAAATTCATGGGTCAGGTTCAGGCCCTAGGGTGGGGCCAATATGGCCATATAGTGAAACTGTTAGATAAGAGAATTGATTGATTGTATCTTGTTTAACGTCTCTCTCGAGGATTTCTCACTCATATGGAGACGTCACCAAGACTGGTGAAGGGCTTCAAATTTAGACCTCTACTCGACGCTTATGGCTATTGAGCAGTGAGGGGTCTTTAGCGTGCCACACCTACTGTGACACGGGACATCTGTTTTTAAGGTCATCTCCGAGGACCCGTGACATTCACATCTCATGCCGAGCGTTTGGCGATGGATCTGTCACTACCTGTTTTAACGGCTTAGGTGTGTCGCGGCCGGGATTCGAACTCCGTCCTTCCGCATGCGGGGCGAACGCTTTAACCTCTACCTCTAGGTCACCGCGGCGGTAATTCAAAATGTATGAATATGATTATGTTTATGAAGCTTGCTACTAAATTGTGAAATTCATAGCTCCTGGGTCAAGGGTTCAGACCCTTGGACAGGGCCAATATGGCCACATGATAAAATTGTATATAAAATTCACACTCATGGGAGATAAATTAAATGCATGGTTATGATGTTCGTAATGTCCTCTTCTTAAATTGTAAAATTCATGGGTCCGGGGTTTATCTTTTGAAGGGGGGAGTGGAGGGATGTCAAAATGATTTATATGTTTCAAACTTCCATTTTTCCTTCTTCTGTAAATGAATAGGAATTGTTTGTGTATTTTGAAAGATCATAAAATGTGCACAAAGGACTCCATATTGAGACTTAAATGAAAATGATGAGACTTCTTTTATGGGCTCTATCACCGGTCAATTAATTAATCGTGTATGGGTTATGTACTCAGGTGACCGTTAAAGCCCGTGGGCATCTTGTTCAAATAATAAGGATCAGCTCCTCAATCAGTTGGATACTAGATGTCCACGTTAGGAACTTTATTATATTTTCGATCCAGAAAAGTTGTTTTAGGAAATAAAGTAGTAGTGTTATGCGTAAAAGAAATGTCTCAATACGATAAAAATTGGGAGTATCAGTAAAAGAGTTATGTGTTACACTGATTACAAACAATTATTAGTATAAGAATTTGGTATATTAGATGCATGTCTGGAATTGGATATCCTATTTTACTGGTTACAAGCATTGAATTTTAAAATGTAGCAGGAGTACTTGGCTAAAGCTGACGCACAATTGATAGATAAGTCAGAGTAAAAGGACAAGGGACGTTATTGGCTATATACCGCCGAGATTTTTTTCATTTTTTCAACTTTCATACTATGCTTAATTATTCTTTTTATTTACACAACTAGGATGTTCTACTAATCCCACTTACATGAAAATGACGTAATATTTTATTATGACGTCATGAATATACGCTAAAGATGAGCTGTTTAGCGGAATATGTTGATTTGAAATAAATTATGAATAAACTTTAGCAAAAACTAATACTTTTGCATGCAACAACCAGATTTCTATTTTGCATGTTTAATTATCCAATCAATATGGTGTCGGTTGTTGGCTGCAAACAATATGAATTTTAAAAAAGAATGAATGCGAAATCGGCTGTTTTCGATACACAAAGTCAATATTTTGCATGTTATAGAACTGGGAAAAAAAAACTTTTGCATGCAACAACCAGATTTATATTTTGCATGTTTAATTATCCATTAATATTCTTCTTTCATTATCAATATGGTGTCGGTTGTTGGCTGCAAACAATATTAATTTTAAAAAAGAGTGAATGCGGAAATCGGCCGTTTTCGTTACACAAAGTCAATAGTTTGCATGTTATAGAACTGAAGCAAACTGTTCCATCGTTTAACCTCATAAACTTTTACTTTCTTTGCGATTTAATAAATACATGTATGGCCAGTCAAACAATTAATGCGTTACCTAGTTTGCCATAAAAATCTGCACCCAATAAATGCAGATGATGTCTGTCTTTCGAGTCACGGAGGCGGATCAAAAATCCACCGCATGATGAATGGAAATTATTCTACTTTCGTTTTTAAAGGTCACGGGAATATATTTGGACGTCCTGTCTTTTCAAAATAAGATTATTTAAGAATAAATTGCATTAAAAAAATAATAAAATCAAAGACACACATAGACCTTTAATAACTCGAATTTATTTTCTTTTTACAAAAATCGGACCAAAATTCGTTCATTTTCGGCAAAAATGGATACTGATACGTTATATCTCAAGAGCTAGATAGTTGGGATGTCTGTTACTTTTTTCGCTAAATTCTAAACTATCTTTTATACAAATATATCAAATATAATGCGGGTTTTTTAAAAGCAGTTTTCTTACATCATTTTTTACGTACATGCATGTATGTATATATGATGCATGTTGAAATTAAATATTACTACATTAGTAATTAGATATTGATTCCAAAGGTTCTTAAAACGGTTTAAATTAAAAATAAAATAACAGCAAATCATTATTTATATCTTCCAGCGAGATGTGGTTTCTTTAAAACGTCGAAAACCTGTGATCGATTTGAAACTTCGACCATTGTGGTGGCAGATTTTTTTTCTATATCGCATATGATTGATTGATTGAATATTGTTTAACGCCCCTCTTGAGAATATTTCACTCATGGAGACCTCACCACTGCCGGTGAAGGGCTGCACAATTTAGGCCTATGCTCGGCGCTTATGACCATTGAGCAGGGAGGGATCTTTATCGTACCACACCTGATGTGACACGGGACCTAAGTTTTTGCGGTCTCATCCGAAGACCGCCCTATTTAGTCGCGTCTTACGACAAGCAAGGAGTACTGAGGACTTACTCAAACCCGGATCCCCACGGGTTCATATATACATGTATATGTAATAGATGCACATTTACAGGTACACATATATAACAAAGGTAATTGGGCAGGATGAACATGTGTATTCATGTATAGATATAAATATTCAGACACCGTAGTATCGAGGGGTTGCCCCTCCACTTTGAAGGGGGGGGGGGTGATGTTGACCATTCCCTTGCTATGGGAACAACTTCACCAGCCTAATGACACTTCAACTTTTATCAATCTTATAAAATATATAACATATATGTTGTGATGATTGTTACTAAAAGTTTATATTAGTATTGACGTACGCCCCCTCCATGATTAGGAATACTGGAGTATAACCGTAAGGTGATGTAGACACCTCTCTCTCTCTCTCTCTCTCTCTCTCTCTCTCTCTCTCATGTCAAGGTGTTCTGGATAGGCCTGGCCCGCACAATACATGCATGATATTTATTAAATTCATTTTTATAAAAGGTCTGTTGTAGTTACATATACCGTCTCTTGGAAACAGACACGTAGCATCATTTATCGGGGGGGGGGGGGGGGGGGGTCGAAGGATAAGTTGGTAGTTAATTAGTAATTGAAAAAAACCTTTCTGCCTGATCTTCGAATTCTTAAATCGTCGGGGGGTGGAGGGTTATCCTTCGCTACATGGGTTCAATTAATAATTTTAAGCCTATTTTTTTCTCATTCAATACTACTATCAAGAATATGGGGGGGGGGGGGGGGTTCACTCAATATATCCTTATTCGCATATGAAAATAAGTGCCTGGGAAAAGCAGTTACATATACCACATTGTCTATACATGTACTCAAACAACTTCCCAGAGTCCGTTCTAGATTTGGACTGAATGTCGGTGCATGCAATGACATGCCCACTGACTGATGTATTTTCATTTATCAAAGATGAACACTATATGGAGAAAGAGAGTTGGAACTACTTTGTTGACCATTTAGGGGAATGTAAAGATATAAACACGGACACATTTTTGTGAGGCTTTTAAATACATTGGACGCATTTTTGTGAGGTTTTTAAATACATTTGCTATATGAAATATACCATCTGAAGTTACATGCGTATTACTTGACGTGTTTTACTGTAGTACCCAAGAAAATGATATCCCATTTATGCAACATAAATTTGTACCGTTTAGTATATGTACATTTACCACACTTTATTCAATATATTTTGTAAATACCCACAGCATATTTTATTCGTATGTACTGTAACATGTATATTGCATACACATGTAAGCAGACCTGTTATATAGTCCTTGGTGTACATGGCATAACAAGTACATGTAATTTTATCCGACTCAATCGACGTTTTTAATCAAAGTGTTAATATTTATGACCAAAAAACAAAACCAGGAAAAAGAAAATTCAAAAAGCCATTTTATTTTTCATATTTCATTTGAATAGGAGGACATCGAACAGCACCTTCGAAAATATGATTGCGTTCTACTGAACAATTTTTGACAAATACACGCATTATTTTCCTCACTCTAATTAACACAAGATTTTTCCGCAAAATGTCTATGACCACGATAAAGTTACATGTAAATGAATTATGTATTTTCCATAGCATGCCAGTTTTCAATAGTCTTTGATATCAATGAGTATTTTTATATAAAAAGTTAAAATTGTAACTTTCAGAAAAATATTCTAGAAGAATCAGGGGACTGTAAATCCTATAAGGTCGATGACGTCGTTCCGAAAAAGCGACCGTCGGAAGATAGCGTCAGAGTTAACAATGCAATATTGTAACGTTATTTTCTCAATATCAGCAACAAGTAAATGGTACATGTTATATATGAATGAAACGAGAAAATTATCACCTTTCTAACTGCAAAATATGATCGGTTTTTGAAGCGCGGCCAATTTTGGCCAATAACGTCCCTTGTTCTTTAGAGTGTCATTTATTCTAGTGGCTTATCGTTACTGTCTTGTTAGTTAGACTGTAGCAGTCCAACTACTTACTGTGATATTAAAACATATTTGAGTATTCGTTAATATTATCACATAGATATAGTGCGATGCCTGAATTTCAGGTTTCATTAGAGAAAAAAATGAATTACTGAAGCAAGATATTTTGATAGAGAATAAACATTGATCAATCTCGTAAATTCTACAAAAATACAAAATTGAGAATGAGGCAAAAACGGAACCCTTGATATCCCAGGTGCCTAGAAGGACTAACAGTCTCACAATTGGTATGAAACACGTCAAACAGCATTCTACCAAGTGATAGCTTATACTTATTACTATGAAAAGTAGTATGATTAACAGAAATATCTAAATGTAGAGTTGATGGCCATAGCAAGCGATTTTTTCTTCTTAATGTACACGCTTTTAAATAAATTTTACCTCAAGATTTTTGTAAATATTATCAATGAGGAACACCAGCACTTCGGGTACTAGTATTTGTGCGAAGAATCAGAGTGGTGTGTTAAAATAGCAAGTTTTGGATGACTGAACATAAGATATGAATATAAGTTTCGTCTGTTTTACTTATCAAACCTAAGACGTTAACCTTCGCCAGACGATCAGCATTTAGAAGTGATATGAAAATCACGGTCCTTTCGGATATGACCTTAAAAACGGAGGTCCCGTGTTACTGCAGGCGTTGTCACGCTGACGAAACCTCATTGCTACGGCACAGAGCGCAAAATATAGGTCTAAATTTGTGGCACTTCATTTATAGCTTGTGACGTCTCAGTATGAGTGAAAAATTCTCGACAGAAAGTAAAACTAAACAATCAATCAACTTTACAAATGGTATATAGGTGAGCATTGGTTTTGTAGTCTCCTGGGCACCACGTATCAACAAGAATCTATAATCTGAAAACAGGCCGATTTATGATCTCGCCCCTGGTATATCTAGGTGTTTGTATTGTCCAACAGTTTATTTCGTATTCCTTTTGGGAGTTATGAGATTGATCACGGTTACCTTCACCTTGTATATTTTGTTAGGAGTTGTGTACATACAATCATTTTGATTTTGTTGGTTATTGTGCTCTTGCGATTCTGTATTTAAAAAATTGTATAATGTTTTCATTTTAACGCATATAGCGATCTAGTTTGCCAGTACAAACTATTATTTGGTCAAATGTTGTTTGACCTGTTTCATACCGATTGTTAAGCCGTTCTTGGAACACTGATTTAACTCCGTTTTCAAGATCAAGATTTAGGGCTCACGATAGGTGTGGCCGGTCGACAGGGGATTCTTACTCCTCCTAGACACCTGATCCCACCTCTGGTATATCCAAGGGTCCGTTTTTGCCCGACTCTCTATTTTGTATTGCTTATAGTAGTTATTAGATTGATCACTGTTCGTTATTTTCACCTTTTATAGAAAAAAAAAACATTCTTTAAAAATCATACGTTCAAATGTAGGTTGCTTATAATCATTAAAGAAACAAAACTGCATCCACGATTTACATGACGTGTTTCATACCAATTGTTTGGCCGTTCTATACACACTGAATTTGACAACGGATTACTTCGTTTACCAGATAAATGTATAAGGTTCACGACAGGTGTAACCGGTCGGCAGGGAACGTACCCCTCCTAGGCACCTTTGGTGTGTCCAGGACTCCGTGTTTGCCTTACTCTTAATTTTGAACTCTTCATAGGAATTATCACTTTTCATTATCTTCACTTTTTCACAAGGTTTCTTGATATTTTAAAGTAGTAGTTTCATTTGGAAAGACATTATTAAATATACATTTACATGTAGTGATGGTGACTCGGTCCAATTTATGGATAGCTTATCCATTTTATACAAACATCCATGCTTTTGCTGGTTTAAATGCTACTAATACCAGATTTTTATAGTGACATTCTCATTAGTATTGCCACAAACCACATTATTGTAATGATTATCATCACAATGACAACGACGAAGTTATCAAAACAAAAACGGTGATATCCATTCATAAATCACGCAGACCAGAGTTGCTTTCCCGATGCAGAATAGTTTGAATGTGACTATTTTTGTCGTTTTATTTTCTTCTTCCGTGTTTAATTGAATACTTAGTGAACAATGCAAAAGGAATTTATCAATGAAAGAAGTCATAATTAGAACACTGTATATGTTTGCGTATGGGGTACTTTGATGAAACATAGTTATGGATTTACTAGATCTTAAATCACTTGTTGGTGACTTATAAATTCATATTAACCTTATCTTTGAAATGATATGTATTTTGTAACATCTGCGGTTATTTCATTATAGCAACATGTCGACATTAAACCTATATATTTTTTCTGTGCGTTTCCTTTTTGCGATGGAACTGAGGATCAGTTTTTTTGTATAATTAGCCATAGCACATGACCAGATATTTTGGAAAAACCACATTTTAACCATGATGATGACGCTTGTCGCATGAACTATGGGTTATTAGAGAAAATGAAGGAATAAGAGTCTCCCAGAGTAATGTTACTGGCTTTCTAAAGAAAAACGAGCCCCACTCTGTAAAATGGCAGCAAGAGTTCCAGCAATTAACAAGCAACCAATGTGTGCACGTGGTGTCAACAGTCGGCGAACACAGACAAATGGGCTTCATCAATATTCAACGAATCCAAGTACACCTCGTTTTGGAAAACTTTGAAGACTAAACAATTCCTTACAATGATGCCACTCATGTCTAGCCGTATTTGGTCAGGATAGATGTGCACTACTTTTATTGCCATGAAATCTGATGTAAAACGCTGGGTAAAAATGCAGTGCCCGGTACTATAAATGTATTTACAAAGTTTAATGTGATTTCCAAAGTTGTATAAACCGGATGTTTCAGTGATAGTAGCTGCTTGGTTTATTATTCACATCAATACATCTGTGATCTTCCGTGCTTGTTTGAGAGGTCACTCTCTGTTTATTGTTACCTGCATGTTTTCATTTTCTGTGGTATATAAAATTAATTTAATTAACTTATTAGGAAGTGCATAAATATGGTATCTACATTGTACGTGCACAAAACATTGTCACTAATTACGTTTCACGAGTGATAGAAAACATTCAAGCGAATAAAACCATCATTTAGATGACTTTTATGATCAATACAGACAGACTGGTAATGATATTCCGCGTACCTGCTCTCTTTTCTTCCTTGGGTATGTCAGATATTGTCATGTCCATTCTATCTAGCATGTGAGTATGTATTACTGTATTTCCTAATTCATTTGTTAAATTCATTACAAACGTATGTTTTGAAACAAGATGTGTTTTGTAAACGTGTTAAGTTTGATGTTGATATTTTTACTTTAGGCTCAAACCAGGGTACAAATGCTATTGTGAAATATGTATTTTTAGTATCAGGCCATTCTCTGTCACCCCAAAGGAAACCACAGACACGTTTCTAATTAAACCAATCAATGATGCTAGTATGTACTGGTTGCGGTAACCTATAGTGGTGAGTTCACTTTGCTATCGGTAAGCTCGGGTTCGTTCTAGGCGCCACGTCAAACTTCCTCCTCCAGGCGCTCGGCATTAGAGGTAGAAAATCTTCGGATGAAACGTAAAACACCACATGTATTCATAAAAAAGAAGAAGAAAGAACCAAAACCCGTGACACAAGACATTACTGAGAAAACATAACATATTATATATTTATTTGCAGTAACAGAGGAATTTTTACCATGCTCTGAGACCAATTCCAGAGAAGTTTATCATTTAACCACACTCCGGTACCAGTATGAACATCCCAAGTGCAAAACCTTAGAAACCAAATATTTTAACTCTCATAGAATTTACGAAATAATGATTCTTTAAAACCTTGTTTGCCAATAGCCTGTCTCGATTTAAAAATTAATCATACGCAGAACATGCGCGTTTCAAATACTGTAAAAACCTTATGCAGATGAGTGAAATATTGCTACATAAAGATGGAGAAGCTGAAGTTTATCATAAAGTTGAGTCATTAGTTTGCCATTAACAGCGATCATGCATTTTGACCCACGTGACAATCACAGCTGACATACCAATCGTTTGTGCAAATATCAACATTATAATTCAAACCCTTCTCAAATTATTGCTGAGAAACCTAATCTGTAATTTCGGTAATATAGTTCCATCCCTATGACTACTCTTGAAACAATCCCAGCTGCTAGTTTCTTCGTTACACCTACCCATGATGCAAATAAGAAACCTTTATCTTTTAAGGGTTTGGAAATTATAGTTCTGACACATAAGATTGATTGTATTGTATATTGTTTAATGTCCCTCTTGAGAATGTTTCATTCATATGGAGACGTCACCACTGCCGGTGAAACATGAGTAGGACATAACGTCAGATAAAATACAATCCGCTTCCCGAAAATCGAGGTTATAACAATATGCTACCGACATTTGATATCGGGGCATAGAAATACTAATATCGTTATGTTTATGTCGCCTGAGTCACTTCGGCTATCGGTTTTTATCCCTCGTCGTTCATCGAGCGTAATCTCTTCGCTTCTTCTCCAGAACGAATCCCGCTTGCGCCGTAAGTGAGAAAGTTTCCCAGTTTACTTTCGGAAGGTCGGCGGTCTCTTCCCAGGTACATTGTATCTGGGTTCTCTCTTCCACCAATAAAAACTGGGCGCCACCATATAACTGAAAAATTGTTGAGTGTGGCGGAAAACAGCAAAACAATGAATCAATCAATCTTCTCCAGAACCACTGAACCAATATCAACTAAACTTGACACAAAACATTGGGTGAAAGGGAGTCAAGTTTGATTAAATGAAAAGGCAATGTCCCTTTTCAATGGGCATAATCAAGAAAGGGCAACAAAAGGGTGGTTGGTTCATTTGAAACTCTTCTTAACCATTGGGCCACATAGATGAAACTTAAATGAAAGCTTCCTGACATTGTAAAGAAAAACATTTGTTCAGATCATTGTTCCTTGGGTAAGGTGGATCTACCAACGGGTTACAAACTTTACATTAAAGAATGCACATACTTGAAGTGCTAGACGTATGTCGCATAAAAATTAAACAGCAGGGGATGCATAGCTTTACCTCAATAATATGCAGACATCATTATATGATACAGACTCACATTTGCTGACATACATGTAAGTATGTGATCAGACGAGATTATAAAATGCATTTCGCTTGTGTTTGATTTTACGATCGAAAGGGACTGGTTCACGATTTTTTAACAAAATATTTTTTTTATGTGAAACATTGAAAATATAACTCATTTAATGTTGACAGCCAACATTTTGACCCTCTGAATGCAAAAATAAAAGCAATATTTTAGCCTTAAATCTGTGTTATGTAAACAAAGACTTGAGTCTTTTCATGTATACAAACACACCAGTGAAATGTTAATTTTGTAATATAAAGCATTTAAATTTTGCATAGTCACATATTTTAACTTTTAGATGACACATTTTACTTGAAGAATGCTTGAAATGTGAAAGATATGATAAATTTAGATCGATTTCTTTTGAAAATTTCGTAAACAAAAACATACCGCAATCTTTCTTTACAAAACAAAAAATGAACTCTTTAAAATGAGTTTATGTAATAATGCATAACCTTATTTTTTGTGTGAAATCTTTTAAACACATTAGACAGTAGATTCTGATCATCAAACGTGAAAAACAAAATTTTGGGGAAAATCGTGAATCAGTCCCTTTAAGCTCAGAGTGGTGAAAAAACGACGGACTTCGCAGCAAAAAAAGTTCCGTAAGTAAATTAGTACATATACCTTCATTTGAAGATGGATACAATTTACTTGACGATATTGGAAATAGTTACAATAATTAACATATATTTTGACTGCGGATAACTCCGTTTACCTGATCAGGATATAGGGCTCACGGCGGGTATGACCGTTCAACAGGGGATGCTTACTCCTCCTAGGCACCTGATCCCACCTCTGGTGTGTCCAAGGGTCCGTGTTTGCCCAACTATCTATTTTGTATTGCTTGTAGGAGTTGTGAGATTGATCACTGTTTGTTATCTTCACCTTGCATTCAGACATTTGGACCTATTTTCAAATCATTTATACCTATCTTCAAATTAATCGGGTTTAATTCAGTTATACCTATCTTTATTTCAATTTATCTTAAAATCGTGCTGTTAATCCAAGGCAACATGCCAGCTCTGTTTGTTTCCATGTAAATCATAACAGAAAGACCTTAGGTGTAAATGTTTGTCATTTATTTAAAATGACGAATAAATGTAAGTCCTAAAAATAGTACAGAACGACATTGGCTGGGAGGCATACCCGCGCATCTTGACTAGAAATGCAATATATTAAAATATTACACAACAGAGTTCTCCCATTTACAATATTGTTACAAAAAACTAATGCGATAAAATACAATATGAATCTTTACTGGAAACCAACGTGGTGCATTGAAATTCGGTAGAATTGATTTGAAGATAGGTATAATAGAAATTAAAGTAGGTATAACAGCATTAACGATAGGTACAAATGTCAAGAAATAAAGAAAGGCATAATTGATTTAAATGAATTAAACTTATCTTTAATTGTAAAATTACTGACAACAGCTACTCCCCTCCCCATAAATGGCGCGTAAGTATAATATCATATTTCATTCGCAGGAAGTTGGGTTATGTCACATTTTCGCCCATTACCGTATAAGCATTTTCATCAAAATAATTAACGTTACATGTATGAACGTGAGATTTTGAAAATAAAATACCTTCATCTCTGATTCAATATGGTTGTCTTTGCTCTGCGTTTCCTCCACTTTCTAGTCACTCTTGTAAAGGCATAATTGAGTTGAATGTACCTTCCAATCCTTGTTGGAGATATTTAAATTAAATTTACCTGAATTGTGCCTATCTTTTAATCAAATATAAGTATCTTCAAATGATTAAAGCTGAGGAAAACTCAATTCAACCTATGTGCATTTGATTAAAGATTAGTGCAACTTAATTAAGGAGGCATATCATACCGACATCCTTGTTTTAAAACATTGATGAAAATATAGATATAAGCATAGATACTATGCTCCCTTCAAGAAGAGGGCATATTGCTTTGCACCTGTCGGTCGGTCCGTAGACCATATGTTGTCCGCTCAATATCTTGAGAACCATTCACTTGATGATAATGATATTTCATATGTGGGTTGGTTATGCGTAGAAGAGTACACCTGTTGATTTTCAGGTCAAAGGTTAATCCACTCTGAACATAGAAAGATATTGTCCGCTCAGTATCTTGAGAACCCTTTCCTTGACCGACATCAGACTTGATACACTGGTACATGGTTAGTAGTTTACCCCTATTGATTTTGAGGTCAAATGTCAAGGGTCAAACTGGACATAGGAATATACTGTCCGGGTCACACCCGCCGTGAGCCCTATATCCTGTTCAGGTAAACGGAGTTATCTGCAGTCAAAATCAGTGTGCCAAAAACGGCTTAACAATCGGTATGGAACACGTCAGACAGCATTTGACTCAATGATAGGTTGTATTGACGAACTAGATCGTTATAACGACTGTAGAATTTGCGAAATGCTGACTTCAATCGAGACTGTTGAAACCCCTGTACCATGAACGTTTTTGTCAGCAGCTTACCTCGATTTAAAAACTGATTATACGCAGAACAAGCTCTTGCATATCGAATTAGTTGAGATATATAAACACCATATGCAGGTGATAATGGAATATTGCCACAGAAATATGGGAAGTTGACGATGAAGAAGCTGAAATCATCCCGTTTGTCATACAGTTGAGTTGTCAGTTTACCGTCAATGTCTACTTTCAATAAAATATCAAAGTATGAAGCAGAAGTGACGGGAAACAACGTCACTTTTTCATGTTGAATATAAAGGCCCCATGATATAGCAATTGAAGGTAAATTTGAAAATCGCAATGTTCCTAAATGAAATTTTCCACTGCCCTGTTCTTATTATGCTATGCAGAGGATAATGATTCCATTAGCAAAGTTTTAGTTCTGAAGGCATATTTTCAAAAAGAATGAAGTGAGAGGGGGGGGGGGGATTTATTAAGTAAGTTTCATGAAATTATCTCCAACTTTGATTTTAGATGTCTTTGGACTATCAACTATGATGTGATCTTGCATTAACAACTGAAAAACATAACCACTTTACAGTTCACTGTTAGTTAACAAAATAAAACGATTTCCAAAGAAGTTACTTTACGGAAGCCGATAGGTTCCAGGATATAGAATTAATATTCATTTAACTTGCGGTCGCCACTTCTTTTATCTGGCGGTTGCCACTTCATTTATCTGGCGGATGCCACTTAATTTATACATGGCAGCTGCCAATTGCAAAAACGATTTAATTCTTATTGCTGAATGATTATTTTGGAAAGATTTAGAATAGTACGCAAACACGTAGCATCGTTTTTCAAAGTGTAGGGACAGTCGGAGGAGAAATTATCTTCTACAATTGATGACAAGCCAGTGGCGTAGCTAGGTTTGAAATATTTGTAAGCAGGGGTCTGGGGGGCGGCAGCCCCCCAGAAGCCGAGGACATTTTTCGTAATATGTAATAAAAATTTAACGAAAATATTTGTAAGCACGTGCTTACAGTGCTACAATGTAGCTACGCCACTACAAGCAGAAAAGGAACCTAAAAACGTCTCTTTTGCCCAAACGTCATGCTCCTAAATTGGAGGGAGGGGGCTCCGTTTGTCCTTCAATTCTTCAGTTCATTCATTATTACATTTTTACTATTCATTATTACCACCAAAAGAGTGACCAATCCGCCAATTAATCTTATTTCACATGTGAAAATGACTTGCATATGAAAATAACAGAAAATGAACGTCAAAAACGTGGAGGGTCATCCCCTGCTTCTACGTACCTCATACGTTTGTATATTGAGTACACATAAAGATTTGCTCGTGCGCGAATCTGTCGACATTGGATATCGTGAACATTTATATTACTTCGTAAATTAACAGCACAATCGAAAAACAATAATGTTCTTGATTATATATCACATATATATTACTATGTATTGGAGAGGGAGGTTACAGGGATTGTACCCCGTTCATTTTGAGAGAGAGAAGTTGAATAACTGGTGGCCGCCATATAAATTAAGTGGCGGCCGCCAGTTAATTTATGTGGTGGCCGCCAGTTAATATATGTGGCGGTCGCCAGTTAATGTATATGGTGGCCGCCAGATAAATTAATTGGCGACCGCCATTTCAATTATATGGTGGCCGCCAGTTGATAAGTGGTATTTTATTCATGTATATATATAGAAAATACATACATAAATAGGATTAGGCAGCAGGCACAATGCCTATATAAGCCCTTTTCATAGGTCACAGGTCAGATATGACAAAATAAAATTAATATAGTACATGAAAATATAATAAAAGATTGAAGAAAAAGACAAATAAATGAAAAAATAAACAATTATAAAAAGGGAGGATATGACTATGTGCCGGTTAAGTTAAGAATATAACAATTAATACATACAATATTTTGGATTCAGAAGTACATGTATGTTTAGCTGTATAGTGAAGTATTGAGTGAGTACATATTTACATACATTTTGCACAAGAATATTAAATACTGAATCTTCGACTTTTTTCAATGAAGGAATGAACTGTATCAAATATTTTTGAATTAGTACTAAAAGATTCGCCATTGACACCATTTAACAATATTTCAACTGTAACAGGGATATTAATTATTGAACTTAAGTTATTCAAGAGCATTTCTCTTTGTGCATTGTAATATGGACATTCCATGAAGAAATGGTAACTATCCCCACATGGATTACCACAATGATTACAAGATGGATTACTAATAAGGTAATGATTAAAGAGATGCGCATTAAGATTGCTAGCCTGATTGCGAAGTTGGCAATGTATGATATTTACTATACGTTGACCATAATTATATAATTTAATATATGTATTTCTTGCCGGTGTTTTAAGTTTGTTTTTGAAAGATGTAATGGAAGGTGATTTTGTTATGTCTTCAGGAAGGTTATTCCATAGTTTTATTGTTGCTGGTACAAAACTATTCATGTATGATGATGTTCTAACCTGAGGAGCAGTATAGGTCCTAGAGGCCCTAAGGTTGTAATTATGATGTGATGATTCACATAATTCTAGCATTTCTACAAGATAGTCTGGAGTATATCCATTTATAATTATACCCCCCGCAACAAGTTGTGGGGGTATACTGGAATCGGGTTGTCCGTCTGTCCGTCCGTCTGTAGACGCAATGGTTTCCGGGCTTTAAAGCGTTATCCTTTCCACCTACAGTCACCATATCATACATATGGACTACCCATGGGATGAAGATGTTCCCTATCGATTTTGGGGTCAAAGGTCAAGCGCACTGGACATTGAAGTAGCAATATGGTTTCCGGGCTCTAAAGCGTTATCCTTTCCACCTACAGTCACCATATCATACATATGGACTAACCATGGGATGAAGATGTTCCCTATCGATTTTGGGGTCAAAAGGTCAAAGGTCACGCGCACTGGGCATCGAAGTAGCAATATGGTTTCCATTTAAATTCTTTAACGGCTTTTTTCATCGCATGGAACACCTTTTGGGAGATTGGGGTAAGCGGGGGGTATTCTTAGTGAGCATTGCTCACAGTACCTCTTGTTTTATAGAGAAGAATAAGCCTATGATTTCTTCTTCTGATTTCTAGAGGTTCCCATCCCAGTTCAGTATAGAGTTTACTTCTTGAGGATTTATATCTCATTCCTGTATTTATACATGCTGCTTCAATTTGTACATCTTCTAGTAATTTTGAATCTTGTACGCTACAACCATCCCATACAACATCAGCATATTCTAGTACTGGTCTGATAAAAGAAAAATATATTTTGATAAGGGAGTCTCTACTAGTGCGTATTTGAGCATTCTAAGAATATTTAGACCATTGCATGCTTTTTGGTAAATTCCTTGAATATGTGATGACCAACTTCCATTAGACTGGAATTGAAGGCCTAGATGAGTATGCTTGTCACATTTCATAATTGGTTCACATTGAGTGCCAAAATGGATTGAAGGGTAGGACATTGATTTTCGAGTGAAATCAACATTTACAGTTTTATTTGAGTTAAAATCCACTGCCCACTGCATAGACCAGCTTCTAATACTTTCTAGATCAGATGTTAAGGACTGTGTTGAGCTAATTACATCATCATCCACTATAACAAACAGAGATGTGTCATCTGTAAAAAGCCTTATATGATTTACTAAGTTAGTATTGATGTTATTTATGTATAATAAGAATAAAAAAGGTCCTAGTACAGACCCTTGCGGGACACCTGCTTCAGTGCCCTTATATGTAGATGACTAACCTTCCTTTTAAATGAATGTTAATTCTATACACTGGCACCTATCGGCTTCCGTAATACTTGGAGTATTTTTAGAAAATGCAAATGTACTATATGAAGGGTGGAGATAACGAACAGTGATCAATCTCATAACTCCTACAAGCAATACAAAATAGATAGTTGGGCAAACACGGACCCCTGGACACACCAGAGGTGGGATCAGGTGCCTAGGAGGAGTAAGCATCCCCTGTCGACCGGTCACACCCGCCGTGAGCCCTATATACATTTATATATACATTTAATTTTAATTTATTATGAATATACATGTACTTCATTAATACACACTTCTCTAGAGCGATTATAAATTGCAGCTGGTTGAATATACCCCCAATCAATAGTTTTGGCAAAAACCTGTACACCGTGTAATCAAAAGACTTATATAATATCTCTCAATATTTTTATAATGATAATACCATTACATACCTGTGAATATCTATTTTTGCGCCTTCTTTTTGTACACTAAAAATAACGGCATCTTTATTCCTTAATGTGGTTGATTATGTACAGGAATGCTGATGGTCGAGGCGCAAAATTAATTAATATCTAATAGGCTAGATGGTTATAAACGTAAACATCCAATTATTTTGGTTATAATTACTGCTAAGGACTCTACATACACCGCCATAAGGAGGCTGATGACAAAAACACAATTGGCCTTCATGCGCCGTTGGCAAAGAAGACCAGAATGTCGTGCATACTGATCGTCAGACATTCCGAATACAATTACAACACAACACGCCTATGTTAACTAAGCTTAAAGAACCTTAAAAAGATGATTTTTGACACTGACTGTTGCCAAAAATTTAAATAATTGTCAGAGTTCAAGAATTCTTATATAATTTATGTGCTAAATAGTGTACTCCTTAAAATTTAATAAACTTCCGCGAGTCTGTCGAATGGCAATTCTGGGATGTGGAGTAACTATGCGATTAGTTGTACACTTGTACATGTGAGAGGTGTTCGGATCATAAACCGTATTCACATGACAGCGGCGACGACTTGCCGATGAACCATTACGAAATTCAGTTTAAGTGTCCGGAGACATCGTATTGGTATCAAATAAGTCAGAATGTAAAAGTGTCCGTTTAGACTCAATAAAAGTATCGCAGTGATTGTATAGATATCTGTAGCTATTTATTTAATTAATATTGACTGCGCACTTATTTGTTTAGCTAAACAGCATTCCGTCCAACTGGCTTGACAGACACGTGCACAGACAACAAAGGTGGTTCTACTGAATTTCGATCCCATTTTTTGGTGAAAAATCAAATATTTCACAATTATGTTTGCATATTTTATTTGTTTACAAATAACAAATTCAATTCCGTATACGAGATTTCTTTAACCGGAATGCACGTGCAACCTTTCCCAGTTTGATGAAATAAGTAGGAAATGAAAAGATTGCGGTTTGGTTAATACGTCAATATTGAAAGACATATGGATAAGTTGATTATCTACATTGAGCAATATTTCTGCGGTAAATCATTTAAAACTATTAATGAGAAGTAGTCGCAAACAAAACAATTGGGTCTGAAATAGTTCAATTTTTCGTAAATGATACGGTATTATATTTGTTTATTCGTTTGCATTATATATGTTTTTAACTGTACCTGTACAGATTTGCTGATGTATGCTTTGTTTAAACCATACATATTATAAAGTACATATTTCATTTTTTAATATATATGTGATTAAAGATAATCTTTCACTATTGCAAGTAATATGGCCATGTGACAGCTTATTGTCATTATTATAACACATATTGCTAGTATTATATCTTTCTCCATAGATTTTTGTAAATATTTATACACGTAGTGGCCTACTAGCGTTATCATAAAGCGTAGACCCTGTTCCTCAGATATGAATTTTCAATGCATGACATTTCATGTAATATTTCTTAAAGGGTAAAACTACTTTGTACAAAGTATGAACACAATTCTAAAAGATAGTGTATGGTGCATTTACCTCATAAATTCAACAGAAACAAATTAGAATTGTCAATGATGTCAAGCGTGTATAGCTGGAATTGTATGAAGAAATTTATAGAAACAGACTGACAGGTCTAAAAACAGAATTTCTAATAATTATAATATTGATGTGGCTGAGAAGTAGGGGGGTTCAAAGAGTTTAATGAACCACCTACCAACATGATTGTTACATTTATAATACGCATAATCTAACATTCTATAAACAAGAGGCTCTTAAAAGCCTGAATAGTTCACCTGGCTTTAACTCCAACCAATCCAAAGTGAATAAATAATGAAATTTGGAAAAGTATCAAAGCCTCTTTTAACCAATTTTGACCTGTTCTAAAGAGAAGTTGATTTTATCTTTGCCAATCAAAAATCAATGCAGTCGTGTGGTTATTTCTGCAACACTAATGCGGGACCACTAGGGTACCATGTAAGATAACCCGTGATCCAGGTCAGGTAGGTGTTGATTTTAACCCTTCGAATAAAGACATGGTAGATATCGTGAATTTGGACTCACTTTAATATGCGGGACCATTACATGAACATTTGTACTAAATATGGTATCCCTTGGGGATCCGGGTTAGAATATTGATTGCATTTTGTTTAACGTCCCACTCAAGATTCTCGAGCGGAACGTTAAACAATATACAATGTACATACAGGTTTGTTCAACCAACCAAACATGGCGACTGGGGATGCGGTCTTATTATGTTCCCATATTGTTTCGTCTTCAGGTTTTTTTTTGTCCGGGACTATTCTCGGAATCTATACAAAGTTTTTTAAATCCTTTTTAGGATGGTATTATATCATATGTGGATGTACAAAACGAATGTCATTGGATCTCATGTGCATTGGATTTTAGTACACTAACTTTGGAACCATGAAAGGTGAAGATAACGAAGTGATCAATCTTTTAACTCCTATAAGCAATTTAAAACAATGTGAGCCTTGTTTTTCAATAAAATCATTTGAATTTGATGCTGTGTGTGTATCGTTGTTCTCCGTAATGACTGTTGTGGTCAAAATTACTTAACATCAAGTGCATGCACGTGTGCTCAATTCTGATTGGACAATTATGAATTCACCGTAAAATTTGGATAAATTATGGAAAACATTATGCAATGTATACTGTATATATATATATATATATATATATATATATATATATATATATATTATATATATATATATATATATATATATATATATATATATATATATATATATATAGATATATATATATGATAACAAAGTCTGTTGAAAACATCTACAAAAGTGCTGAGTTATATTCATGTGCGCGTATTTGCACGTGCATTGTTTTCATATAATTTTGAGTTAATAAAATGACCATAACTTTCTGATAGAAGACGTAAATAAAATGAAACTTTCCATGTAAGTTTATGATGAAAACTGAAAATTACAGGAACCTAGAATGTAAAATGATTGGTTGTTTTGAAGTATATACGTGTATGCACGGACATTGTTTTTGGACCTCCTATTTTGTAGACACTATCACTTCCTCATTTTTCATTGAAAAT
The DNA here is from genome assembly GCF_947568905.1 of Ostrea edulis. Classification (NCBI taxonomy): domain Eukaryota; kingdom Metazoa; phylum Mollusca; class Bivalvia; order Ostreida; family Ostreidae; genus Ostrea; species Ostrea edulis. The sequence continues at coordinate 9,855,565 of NC_079172.1, forward strand.
CTTTGAAATTTATCTTGAATATGGGTATGGTCAAGTTATTCACAAACATGCACGTGCTCTGAATTTGATTGGATGATACTCATGTTACAGAGTCTGAAAGTTATGATATAGGTATATATTGAAACGCTTCACTTATTGGTGTTGTTAAACCAGACACTGCTCTCGCGCATGCACGGGTACTTAATTTTGATTCGTAACGGTGCCCGTTACGATTATCGCTAGCTGATATTTAAATTGTTTCAAGAAGTAACAAGATTTTTTAGAAAGTTTAGTGACGGAGTATGAAACCAATCTTGAGAAGAACCTGTACAGATTCCGACGACAGACGGACGCCAAGTGACGGTGATAAATTACCAGGAGATGGTGACCCCTATTCTCCATACTTCAATTTTAAGGTCTTCAAATATTATCTTCAAATAATTCATTAAATCTTGTTAGCATCTTTCGTTCTGTATGCCGTGAGCCAGACATATAGTAAATGCAATGTACATGTATTTAAAGTTGTTGGGCTATTCTGAACTTCAAAGTGGAGAATTTAGAGAAATTGCATTGTATTTTGAAATTATTTACTTCATTAATCAAGAATTTTCCTCAGGTCATTTTCAAGGTAAAAGGCGGAATATGTGTTTCTAAAACGCGTATGATACTATTTATAGCTATATCGATGATTTATTAAGGATATAAATCATTATCTTCAGTCCTAGTCATGGCATATGTCGAAATCTTTAAGTTGTAGATATAGAAGGAACTTAAAAGTCTTTGAAATTAGAATTAAACTTTTACGAAAATGAAAAACGTACAAATATCTCTTTCAAATTCGGCTTCGTTTGATGTATATTCTCCCTTTATCCCCTATGAATGTATGTAGATGTCATATTTTAAAAACTTTCGGCATTTTGACACATAATTGTTCAAATCGAGTTAAAATTCTTTCATACAATTGAAATAGATCTGTTTGAAAAGAAATTGGAATGTCTGCGTTCGATAGCCTTGCTAATGAATTCATTGCAGTTTTGACTGACACCCTAATCTTTAAACATCTTATAACAATCTAGTTCGTCAATACAACCTCGCATTGGGTCAAATGCTGTCTGGCGTGTTTCATAACAATTGTTAAGCCGTTCTTGGCACACTGATTTTGACTACGGATAACTCCGTTTACCTTATTAGGATATAGGGCTCACGGCGGGTATGACCGGTCAACAGGGGATGCTTACTCCTCCTAGGCACCAGATCCCACCTCTGGTGTGTCCAGGGGTCCGTGTTTGCCCAACTATCTGTTTTGTATTGCTTATGGGAGTTATGAGATTGATCACTGTTCGTTATCTTCACTTCACATGTCTGATCTTACAGCACCCAAGATTAAACATAATTCAAACACTAGCCTAACGCTCATTTGATTACAAGGATCGATAAATCGAATCAAATCGCAGAAAAGTAGCAATTCAAAGTGTTACGGATTCTGAACCTCAGATTTTAATTATTCAAAAGTTGAATAAAGACAATGGACACATTTTGTACAGTACTTATGATTTATTGTACTCTTTTAAATTGATTTTGGTAAACAAAATGATGAATGGACGATAGAAATTGTCTATTAGGCATACAAATAATATAAATTCTACAAACGAAAACCTCGCACAGACAACAAGAGCAGGATTGTAAACCTGGAAGGATATTGAGTGGAGACCGCAAAACAGTTATTGTTTGCTTAATTAACATATCAATTTTGATGATTCCATCATGAGATTAAATATTCACCTTTACATGTCCTTCACTTGGACTGGTTCACGTGTTTCGAAAGAAATATTTTTCATTTTTGATGTTAAAAATCAAAAATATAGCTCATTTGATGTCGACAACCAAAATTTGGACCATCTAAATGCAAGGATAAAAGCAATATTTTAGCTTTGATTCTGTGTTATGCAAACAAAGACTCGGGTCTTTTTATGTAAACAACAAACCAGCGAAACGTTAATTTTGAAATTTAAAGCATCTTGATTTGGTACAATCACAAATTTTAACTTTCAAATGACACATTTTACCTAAAGTATACTTGAAATGTGATATATATATATAATAAACTTGGATCAATATCCATTTATTTTGAAAATCCCGTAAACAATAAAATACTTCAATCTTTGTTTTCGAAACAAATAATAAACTCTGTATAATGAGCTTCCGTCATGATGAATAACCTTAATTTTTTGTGAAACTTTCTAAAACATTAGACTGTAGAGTTTGATAATTTAAAGTGAAAAACAAAATTTGGAGGAAAACTGTGAATCAGTCCCTTTAACAACTTTCGTTACTTTAACGCCTAATGACCTGACTGAAGAACCGTTCGCGTCGTTACTGGGAGGTCGTGAGTTCGAGTCCCGCTCGTGCTCAAACGTAAGATGTAAAACTAGGTAGTGATTACTCCTTTGCCAAACTCTCGGCATTTAGAAGTGAGAATACCGGCCGGCATCGTCGGAAACCTACGGTCGGTCGCTCCACGTTTACCTCCCGTGGGACACAACGCCGATATTTTCGCAGAACTCATTAAAATGCATGACCTTACGTGACTTATCGAGGACCAACGGGAATCGCCGTAAGTATTCCCAGAACTAAAAATGTCAGCTGTAATGGCGTCGCCCATGAAAGTGTGTGTTTTGTTGTGCCACTATCAAAGATATACAGATGAAAACTCCAGATTTGGCACCCAAAATGGCTGATTATTTTAGCTAATACTTTGCTTTCACATGTGCCCCCCCCCCCCCCCCCCCTTCGGAAATCCTGGATCCGCCTCTGGTATGTTTATTACCATCACTGCTACATGGCACATGAATAAAATCAGTCATGCATGATACAATTTAAAAATTATATGCAAATTTGAATTAAAATATGGTCTTGCAATCCTGTTCACATGTCGTTTTGTGATATATCAATTGTGTTTACACAATGTAAAGGTCATAATTACTGGTTCAAATTGTGATCTTGCTGTTCTGGATAAGATCAAGGTCATAGATCATGGTATGATATGAAGACCTTGCCTTAAGAAATCTACATACAGAATGTGAAAGCTCCATCTTAACTAGTTCAGGAGACATTGAATACATGTAGGTAAGATTTTTTTTTATCAAAAGTAGGTAAAACCTCAAGGTCACAGGGCCCAACAACGAAGTATATCAAGGTCTTGCCTTAAAAAATCTATATATAAAATCTGTACCTTTAATAGTTCGGTAAATATTGATTACGTCAGGTTTTTAAAGAAAGTAGGTCAAGGTCACAAGATCAAATATTACTGCATCTCAAGGTTTTCTAAAAAAAAAAAAAAAAAAAAAAAAAATTATGTACAAAATATGAACACACCACCTAGAATTGTTCTGAAGATATTTAACAGGTTACGTTTTCATAAAAGTAGGTCAAATTTCAAGGGCAAAAGTATGAAATTAAAAAGTCTTGCTACAAGAAATCTATATACAAAATATGAAAAGATCTACCTTGTATAGTTCGGGAGATACTGAACAGGTTATAGAAAGATCTGCCATAAATAGTCCAAGACATACGTGTATTGTATTAGGTACATGATAGGTATTTCCGTAAAGTGTGTATAGACAAAATATGAAAACCCTAGTTTGAATAGTTCAAGAGATATTTTCAAAGATTTTTACCATATATCAGCATATAACACTTTGATTCCCACCCTACTCCCGGGGACTATGATGAACAAACTTAAACCTGCACTGTGTTAGGAAGCTTTCATGTGAATTTCAACTTTCCTGGCCCAGTGGCAGTCGAGAAGATTTTCCCTATAAACTCGCATGTAAAACTTTGATCCCCTGCCGTCAGCAGTGGTGAAGTTTTCGGCCGAAGTTGGACCAATGTCGCGTTTTGAAATGTTTCGTTCGTTGGGCGGCTCGTAATAAGCCTAGTAAACTTTTTATCCACCGCGAGAAAAACCAGCGGTAACGCAAATGAATTCACCACAACCCGAGATGAATAACTTGGCTAACTTTAAATTAATTCACCACAACCCGAGATGAATAACTTGGCCAACTTTAAATTAATTCACCACAACCCGAGATGAATAACTTGGCCAACTTTAAATTAATTCACCACAACCCGAGAAGAATAACTTGGCTAACTTTAAATTAATTCACCACCACCCGAGATGAATAACTTGGCTAACTTTGTAGTGCGAGGCACTTTAAAGACATTTTCTCCAAAGATATTTTTTTCTTCTCGATATGATGAGTTCTTGTATGATTTAAAAAGGCTAACTTTTATATTGTAGTTATATTACAATACTTTGTATATCTGACTGGGTGGTTTAGTGGTTAGATGATGCAAGGGTCCCGGGTTCGATACCCGATTGTTTTCCTTTGCTACACTGTACAATATCTCCATTTTTACTACAGTGTGTTCATTTTATACAATGGACTCACTAGAGCTGCCTTTACATTTTTACTCGCAACCAATAACATGGTAATGTGCCTCAAGATTTTTTGGCAGAAACGAGATACAAGTAGGATGCAAGTGCATTATACGTGAAATGTCATCAAAAATTATATATTATGGAAAAACGGCGCGGATGTCTTTAAGATGTCCACTGAAACACGTTAAAGTCAGTAATCCCACTCAGGTCGTTAAATTGAATAATTCCATTGAGACATGTTAACGTCCATGTTACGTCAATAATCCCATATAGACATGCTAACGTCAATAATCCACTGAGACATGTTAACGTCAGTAACCCACTGAGGCATGTTAACGTCAATAATCCACTGAGACATGTTAACGTCAGTAATCCGACTGAGGCATGCTAATGTCAATAATCCCATAGAGCCATGTTAATGTCAATAATCCCATATAGACATGTTAACGTCGATAATCCCACTGAAACACTGAAGTATTTAATTTAGAGAATTCTAGGACTAGAGAGAAGTCTGGAATGTATACATGAAAGGTGAAGATAACGAACAGTGATCAATCTCATAACTCCTATAAGCAATACAAAATAGATAGTTTGGAAAACACGGACCCCTGGAATTGCAATACATTTGCACATTTGTAGAGTATATTTATCATGCATGTTCATGGGCGAGGAATAATTTGAGTTTTATCAAAATAAAGACTAAAACCTCTTAGACGACACAAAGGTGAATTGACTGACTTAAACTGGTTCCCCGCTGATTGATGCTACACACCGTAGAGAAGCGAGATCAATAGGGAACCAGTTTATTGACTGACCTCGCCCTTATATTAGAACTACCGTTAGATCTCTGAGCATTTTAAATCACGGGTTGTTACATATATATAATGTAGTTATATACAGACAAGGTAGCCCTCCACTTAAAGGGGCATGAGTACAATTTGAACTGAAATTTTTTCAAAAAAAAAAAAGGTATTTCCTATGGTCAGCAACATTTTTGAATGTCAGTTGTAGCACTCGCATTTCTTTGATTTGTAAAAAAAAGGTTCGTGCCATGTTTTTGTTTACATGTAGATTGCTTAATCGAGAATATTATGTTTAAAACAAAATGAGATGTGACAAACACTAGAAACTGTTTAATTGTGCTCAGAAGTAGCTTGTAATCTGAAAAATCTGCTTTAAACGAAACTTTTTCCGGTATATCTAATCTATGTAAACAAAAACAATTTACATAACAAAGAACTGTGAGCTCTTGTATCTCTCATGTAACTCGACAACTGACATTCAAATTTTTGCTGGCCATCAGAAGTTCCTTAGTTAAGCATTGTAAACATTAAAAATGAGGGGCCTCCGTGGCCGAGGTGGTCTCTTCACAGGTACATTGTATCTGGGTTCTCTCTTCCACTAATAAAAAAAATGGGAGCCACCAGAACTGAAAAATTGCTGAGTGTGGCGAAAAACATCAATCAATCAACATTAAAAATGGAAAAATAAAATTTGAAAAAATTCAGCTCAAATCGTGTTCATGCCCCTTAAATAAAAAAGCATAGAAATGCACGCCTGAACACAAAGTCACTTAGAAATGTATTATACCAAAACAATAACTCGAAGAAAAAACCTGATATTTTTTTCCTACGAAAAGAAATTTTAAAGATTAATTTTAATTTTCGTCTGCTCCGTGACTTTCGGTTTCTGTCAGATATAGCTTACCACACCCCATACGTGAATATTTCTAGTCAATACCTCTCAAACTAGCTCTGCTATTGGTTCACCAAGCTCTTGTTTATATTTTACTATTATAATTGTTTCCGTTTGTTAATTAAAACTGAATTATTTAATACCAACAAAATACATTAGTAAGAGAAATGATTAAAATCGGCCTCTACGCCGTTGATGAAGTGATAGGTCAATGCCATACTACTTTTTTCTTTACAAAATAAAAATCAAATAATTTAAAATATTTAATTGAACCAATTTGATGCTGCATTTGTAAGGCAAATGTTATTAAATTATTTTATAACCCTTAAAACCGGGACAAGACATGCTTGTCAAAAACATGTCATAAAATCTACAGATTAGTAAACCGCAGCGTGAACATTTACATAAGAATGTAGGATAATATTGCAAGCATGGGTTCAGACCGTTTCGAACAATAATTAATTATAATATTTCTCAGTGTATATGATTAATTAAAGTGTTTCTTTTAGTAATGTCTTTTAAATTACAGTACTAGAAACACGTACAATCAACCGATTAGGAGACTATTGAAACGGCAGTGATTTATTTTGTTAGTCTCTGTTCCCATGTCGTTATACATGCATGAACTGCATCGTGACATCCCGATGACGGAACACTCTCTACAAAAGAATTAGTAGCTAAGGAGATGCCAACTAATTATCTTCAGTCTCGTAGTACCGAGACTGCCATAACGACCAACCATCATCTTGTGAGATAAAGAGACAACTGATAGTTTAAAAATATTAATATAATTATATATCGTGGATTTATATTGCATCTAATAAACTCTCAAATAAGGGAAGTCTTACCATTTTTAGAAACGAAAATCTTGATTTTTGAAACATATCACTTATTTCGAAGGGATATAACTTACAGTGTACCTTATAGAGGGATTATATACGAAGGAACGATACATTACGGAAAAGTTATGTCTTTTCAATATAGATTTAATAGTGATTTCTTTAAGGATCTCCAACTCTCCACCGGTCGGCATAGCTCCCGCTTTGTGCGCGATATGACGTGTATGTGAGTCCTTGCAGCAACAGAGTTAGTTCCGAGCGCTTGTTAATTCTTCCAGTCTTTATATGAAAACCATAGGTCACCGTAGTCGTTGTTGAGAACCAGTACTGCTACGTAATACATGCATATGGTGTCTATATTTCTCAACTGATTCGATATCATGTAAACACCACCACCCCCACCCAACCCCCACCCCCCACCCCCCACCCCCGTAACGAACTCCGCCATCATAAGCAGAATGTACACATTAGTTCCAAATATTAAGACTATTTTACTATTTCCTATCACGCAATAGATCTAACCTTTTCAATTCTTTATAACACATGAAGACGTTTGCAATAACTCAAACAGACTGTCTGATCGAACCCGTGGCAACAGTTGCATATAATAGCAAACGCCCATTGAAATTAATTCCGTTACCTGGATATTTGCTGAAGGCAAAACTAGAGAAATTTAATTTACATTTAGTTACAAATATTGTCGTCTTGTGATTCAAATAGATTTTCATTTTTTGATATTCAAAATGAACAAATAATTTGCTGTATCTTTCCATTTTCATCAGAATTCCAGTGTATTCATTCTCTGATAATTGTGAGTAATACCCCCCCCCCCCCCCCCCCCCCATTGAATTATGTTTTTTTAAAACCATATCATGTGTGTATCATGATGGAATATAAATTCGTGGAACTACTTCTGGAATGTTTCAAAATTTTCTTTTGATATTCTGAAATAGATATAACTGTTAACAATGATTTTGTGTGCATGATTCGGATGTTTCTTCGACACAAACTTCAAGTAAAACGAAATTTTTTCTATTTCAACAATATGGCTTGTTTTCCATCATTCACAGGAAGCTCTTTCGTTTTATGTTCGAATTCGACAAATTACAATATTTCCGCATTGTTAACTTTAGTTATTTTTCTAGACTACGTGTACAATCGTCACTGTATACACGTTTTCGTTGTAAACTGGGGATTATATATTTTTTTATTAACTCGTACTCCGGGAATCTGCTGCGTGAGTACCTTTCTCAAAATGAGGTTATATAATTGTTGAAGTATGTGGTCTATCGAGTTGATACTGTTTGATATGACATACTTGAATTTTTTTGAAGCAATATAAGCTTTGAATCTAAACATTTATTTCCTTGTAAAAATGAGCTATTACATGTATGATAAGATTTGTATAAAAATGTGGTACTATAATAAGATTCATAAGTAACTTTAAAACGTCGGAATAAAAAAAATCGGAGAGGACTACATTATTGCAGCTAGCAGTTCAATTGCTTTCTATTACTCACTGATGTTTTTGATTTTCAATTCGACCGTTCGACATGAGGTTCTCTCGGGGTTTGTTTTGTTGTGAATGGAGCAAAGAATAGTGGACGTTAGTGATTGCGAAATTCTGAAATTGATCTTTCGGATACAGGTAAGATTTCTGGTAAAATGGACTGCTGTAACTACACAATTATCACGTGTATCACCTACATGCTGTAACTACACAATTATCACGAGTATCACCTACATGCTGTAACTACACAATTATCACGTGTATCACCTACATGCTGTAACTACACAATTATCACGTGTATCACCTACATGCTGTAACTACACAATTATCACGTGTATCACCTACATGCTGTAACTACACAATTATCACGTGTATCACCTACATGCTGTAACTACACAATTATCACGTGTATCACCTACATGCTGTAACTACACACTTATCACGAGTATCACCTACATGCTGTAACTACACAATTATCACGTGTATCACCTACATGCTGTAACTACACAATTATCACGTGTATCACCTACATGCTGTAACTACATAATTATCACGTGTATCACCTACATGCTGTAACTACACAATTATCACGTGTATCACCTACATGCTGTAACTACACAATTATCACGTGTATCACCTACATGCTGTAACTACATAATTATCACGTGTATCACCTACATGCTGTAACTACATAATTATCACGTGTATCACCTACATGCTGTAACTACACAATTATCACGTGTATCACCTACATGCTGTAACTACATAATTATCACGTGTATCACCTACATGCTGTAACTACACAATTATCACGTGTATCACCTACATGCTGTAACTACACAATTATCACGTGTATCACCTACATGAAATAACCAGATATAACCAGATATAATTATCTTACGAGTACCCCATTTCAATCCTTGAGATTGAGATCAAAAATAGACTCATGGACTTCTATTTAAAGACGTTCCTATTAGTCGAGAAACGTATAGGCAATTATAGAAGTCATATACAATCGTCTTTTTCACGAAGTTCTATACATACAGAAATGAAAAGGACTTCAAATACGTGGATCACAAAGAACATGTTTATTTTATTAAATTAATTTAGTCTTTTCTATTGTTGATGAAACGTTGCAAAATTTGATCTGTACTTCGTGCATGCACAAGCTGACCCCCCCCCCCCCCCCCCCCCCCCCCCCCCCCCCCCCCCGATTATGATGGGTAGTCGTGTTAAAAAATCCAAGCATGTACACTTTTTAAACCAAACATGCAACCGTGTAATTTTTTTTTAGTTTCAGCTATGTATATAGGCGCCTCCGTGGCCGAGTGGTTAGAGAATCGCGCTCAAAATCACAAGGCCTCTCACTTCTGTCGGCGTGGGTTCGAATCCCGCTCGCGCCGTAAGTGAGAAAGTTTCCCAGTTAACTTTCGGAAGGTCGGTGGTCTCTTCCCAGGTACATTGTATCTGGGTTCTCTCTTCCACCAATAGAAAATGGGCGCCACCAGATAACTGGAAAATTGTTGAGTGTGGCGGAAAACATCAATCAATCAGCTATGTTTGATTGTAACACAGGGGGTGTAAGGTTTGTTTCTCGGTATTCTTCCTTTGTGTAATCGTTTAATTCCTTATTTTACATTTTTCTTTATGAATATGTATCATTGCTTCCTAAGGGACGAGATCAAAAGATCGATGTCAGATAAATCTCTAAATTCAAATAGTTAGGGGAAGGGGTGGGGAGGGGGGATAAACTCTTCCGTAAGTTTCCGACATCCGACATCGATTACACTTTAGTGGAAAAAGAAAAAGACAAGCAACTATTAAAATCCACATAATAATATTACATTCTAATGAGGATTCCAATAGTTTCAATGTACACTTTCATTTGTGAATAAACAGTAAAAACTGTATACAGATATTTATAATCGTATGTTTTTACTTAATAATCAATTAGGTTCAACATTCCTCATATTTACTTTTGAAGGGGGGGGGGGGGATCTTGATAAAAACTATGTGAATTTAGTTTTTAGTCAGACATTGAACTTTTGATACGCGGTCATCCCTAATTAGTATATCCGTTTGTAGATTTAGTATTTACATAGTTGTACAACATCGCATCTGACACTTTACAAGTCAACAAATGTCAAGTCTACATGTTTGTCGAATATCGATATCACCATACTTGGAAAGACAACGGAATTTCACGATTATGAGATGTTTTGCACACTCGGTACCGCCATATTTAATTACCTAATTATATATGCGTATCAAAGGTCATAGGGGAAAAAACGACGTAATCATGGACGCAGCCTTTTGACAAATCAACGATGTATGCTTTTCCCCTCAAAGTTTTTAATGATTTATCTCTTATATTATGATAGAATTTGTTTACATAATAGATAAAGAGGACCAAAGGTTTACTTTAGCATATCTTTTATGGAAAAGTTCCTTTCTAGAATTTCTATGAGAAACTATTTATTGGCACTAAAGTTGCTTTTCATACCCATGTTTGAAGATTCCATTTCATAATAAACAATCATTTTTACACTAAAAATCTTAATTCTGAATTGTACAAAAATGTAAAATTTCGATAATAGAGTCTACCCCTCTACCGACTACTGGACCCATTGTATTGTGATGTTTTTAGGGACAGGGGGGTATTCATTATTAATGGTAATTTTACAAAGAAAATAGATTATAATGCATTACAACAAATCACGGCAGTATTATCCAGGCACATCATAGCGTCCCTTATCAAGGGGAGGGGGGGGGGGGTACAAAATATAAATATTGACAACTACTACGATCTATACAGATAATATTTTTAAAAAGGAAATTTTACCAAAAAAAAGGGGGGGGCGAGATTATACGCACGACGACAAATTTTGAAAATCACTTGTAGTATATATAGTTAGTGAAAGTCAGGAATAATTCAGGGCTTTTCCAACCCCCTTCTCTCCTTACACTCGTCAAATATACCTCCATCTCTTTACATTCGTCTAATACAAACCCTCCTTTCTTAGAATCGTCAAATCCCCCCTCCTTTTCCTTACACTTGTCTTACACACCCCTTTCTCCTTACACTCGCAAAGAGAAGTCGGTTGTTTAAATCAGACTGCTGAAAATGGATAGACTAACAGTTGGGTATTGGGTGGTGAACCTAAATTGCCTGGTTTATAATTAGTATCCTTATTATTTGCAATAAAGTTTCTAGCTTTAATATATATAGGCCTATTATACCTAAAAGTGAACTTTAAACTGGTAATTTGTCAAAGTTAGAGATAAATTAAATAATTGTGTAGACATCTTGTTTTTTTTTAAATTGTCAGAAGCTTATAAGATTTAAAATCATACAAATGAAATACATCTCTCACTCTGTCTCATGGGCAAATCGAAGAAATTTATAATTGGGAAAAGAATATCGTGCGGATAGGAGCTCTAATATAAGCGCGACCGTCGTGCGAATATTGAAAATGATTGGCACGGCAATGATGTTGATAGACACTTTAAAAAAAACAAATCAACCAAACAACTCGTAAAACTTAATTCAATCCAAACTTCAAAATCCTTAATTGTGTGAGGGGTGACTTAATTCATAGGTTCAAACTTAATTACTACTCAGTACTGTATACCACAGAAGAGAGAGAGAAGAGGGGGGGGGGGTATGCCGATAAATCAAACCACTTTGTCATTTTAAAAGAAAAAAGACACATTGTCAATAAAATTATAGAACTGTTATCACTTCTCTATTTAATGTACTACTTCACTGGGTTAATTTTAGAGAGCTAATGACTGTAATTCGATAGAAAACATCGCAAGTGAAAGTAGCGAGCAGACATAAACAATCTATACTTCACCAGCTCAAATTAAACAAATGTGAATGAAACATTCTAATCTGCAACTCTTAGTGGTAACTTTAAATTGTATTTTTTACGAATGTTATATTTTTATCATCTTACATGCTTAAACAAAGCATGTCTCACCCGTAAAATGTTGGTGAGCAGCCGTCGTCGTTCGCTGTTTCACATTGACAAAGGACCCGAATGTAAGATTTTTTCCCCTATGACCTTTTGACCTAGCATGACGTTAGAGTGTGCAAAACATCTAACAATAATAACTTTCATTTATATGTCGATTTGATATATCCCTGCGAGCTCGAAATAAAAGACACCACAGAGTCGTCTACTTCTGCTTCATACTTAGATATGTTATTGAAAGTAGATATTAACGGCAAACTAACAACTCAACTTTATGACAAACGGGATGATTTCAGCTTCTCCATCGTCAACTTCCCATATTTATGTAGCAATATTCCATTATCACCTGCATTTGGAGTTTAATTCTCTCAACTGATTCGATATGCAAGAGCTTGTTCTGCGTATGGTCAGTTTTTAAATCGAGGCAAGCTACTGACAAACAAGTTGATGGTACAGGGGTTTCAACAATCTCGATTAAAGTTAGCATTTCGCAATTTCTATGGTCGTTATAACGATCTAGTTCGTCAATACAACGTATCATTAGGTCAAATGCTGACTTCAGTGTTTCATACCGATTGTTAGGCCGTTCTTGGCACACTGATTTTGACTACGGATAACTCCGTTTACCTGATCAAGATATAGGGCTCACGGCAGGTGTGACCGGTCGACAGGGGATATTTACTCCTCCTAGGCACCTGATCCCACCTCTGGTATATCCAGGGTCTGTGTTTGCCCTACTCTTTATTTTGGATTGCTTATAGGAGTTATGAGATTGATCACTGTTTGTTATCTTCGCATTCCAAGTCTCTACTACTCGTAACATAAATTACAAAATTGAAATACACGTCTAGAGGTGTAAGTATTGATAATATACTAGATAAAACAGAAACTACAAAATTGTGCAGATTAAGAACTATATGATTAAACAATCTTTCCGCCACAAAATATAGTCCTTTCCAAACCCTTTCAAAATTGGAATCTATGTGACATTTTTTAAACTGGATAGATTTAAGGTGGGTCCTTAGTCCTGGATTTTTGGGGTTTAGGTAGCATTTGTTTTGTTTGGAATCAATAGATTAACATTCAGAGTAATGAGAAAAGGCAAATTAGTTAGGGATTTCCAGATTTATTTTCATTACAGACACTACTGAAGTAATGTACCCTATGTAGATTTTTATGAAATTCATTGGAAAGTTATCTGTTGTTATTTTAAAATGAAAACAACAACAAAAATTTTAAATTGCATTTATTTATCAGGAAACATGTCAAGAACTAAAACACATGTCATTTTCACTATGTTCATCACGTTTTAGTATAATAAGTGCAAAATATTGAATTAGCCTTACTCTCCAAAATGTTAAAAAACAAACAAATATGGACACAATTTCCTTATAGCATGGTTTACATATATTTTTTTCTGGTTATATTAGTAAATGTACATCTGTTATAGTTAATTATGAAAAAAAATCCATACCTTTCCGTAATAATTTCAAATCTATAGCTTCCAGAGTATGTATACCCCCATAAAAACCCTAAGTCTGGCACCATACAACTGAGCTATTCAAAACCACTCATGGATTACAATTTTATGTAATTTCATGAAAAGACACATATTATAATTCCTTATCACCTAGGTAAAATGTTTGTGAAAAATATAGGAAATCTATTGCATAATGGACTTGATAAATTATTTAATGAAAACAGAGTTATTGTCCTTGGATTCAATATTTTGAAACGCATAATTGACTATTCAAATATAACTAAGACTTTTGAAATATTTTATGGCTAACAAGATTTTTTACAATGACTATTGAAAAAGACTCCAACAAAATTTATGTTCCAGTCATTAAATTATTGACTTTGCACAATCTTATGACGTCACAGGAGTGTGGAACTACGTTAAGAAATAAATGTATAATAGGTTTGGATCAATACCTACAATGCTGAGGAATGAATCTCCCTATTAGTCTATGTTCAATGCTGAGGAATGAACCTCCCTGCTAGTCTGTGTTCAATGCTGAGGAATGAACTCCCTAATAGTCTGTGTTCAATGCTGAGGAATGAACCTCCCTAATAGTCTGTGTTCAATGCTGAGGAATGAATCTCCCTAATAGTCTGTGTTCAATGCTGAGGAATGAACCTCCCTAATTGTCTGTGTTCAATGCTGAGGAATGAACCTCCCTAATAGTCTGTGTTCAATGCTGAGAAATGAACCTCCCTAATAGTCTGTGTTCATTGCTGAGGAATGAACCTCCCTAATAGTCTGTGTTCAATGCTGAGGAATGAACTTCCCTGCTAGTCTGTGTTCAATGCTGAGGAATGAACCTCCCTAATAGTCTGTGTTCATTGCTGAGGAATGAACCTCCCTAATAGTCTGTGTTCAATGCTGAGGAATGAACTTCCCTAATAGTCTGTGTTCAATGCTGAGGAATGAACCTCCCTAATTGTCTGTGTTCAATGCTGAGGAATGAACCTCCCTAATAGTCTGTGTTCATTGCTGAGGAATGAACCTCCCTAATAGTCTGTGTTCAATGCTGAGGAATGAACTTCCCTAATAGTCTGTGTTCAATGCTGAGGAATGAACCTCCCTAATTGTCTGTGTTCAATGCTGAGGAATGAACCTCCCTAATAGTCTGTGTTCAATGCGGAGGAATGAACCTCCCTAATAGTCTGTGTTCATGCTGAGGAATGAACCTCCCTAATAGTCTGTGCTCAATGCTGAGGAATGAATCTCCCTAATAGTCTGTGTTCAGTGCTGAGGAATGAACCTCCCTAATAGTCTGTGTTCATGCTGAGGAATGAACCTCCCTAATAGTCTGTGTTCAATGCTGAGAAATGAACCTCCCTAATAGTCTGTGTTCATTGCTGAGGAATGAACCTCCCTAATAGTCTGTGTTCAATGCTGAGGAATGAACCTCCCTAATAGTCTGTGTTTATGCTGAGGAATGAACCTCCCTAATAGTCTGTGTTCAATGCTGAGGAATGAACCTCCCTAATAGTCTGTGTTCAATGCTGAGGATGAACCTCCCTAATAGTCTGTGTTCAATGCTGAGGAATGAACCTCCCTAATAGTCTGTGTTCAATGCTGAGGAATGAACCTCCCTAATAGTCTGTGTTCAATGCTGAGGAATGAACCTCCCTAATAGTCTGTGTTCATGCTGAGGAATGAACCTCCCTAATAGTCTGTGTTCATGCTGAGGAATGAACCTCCCTAATAGTCTGTGTTCAGTGCTGAGGAATGAACCTCCCTAATAGTCTGTGTTCATGCTGAGGAATGAACCTCCCTAATAGTCTGTGTTCAATGCTGAGAAATGAACCTCCCTAATAGTCTGTGTTCATTGCTGAGGAATGAACCTCCCTAATAGTCTGTGTTCAATGCTGAGGAATGAACCTCCCTAATAGTCTGTGTTTATGCTGAGGAATGAACCTCCCTAATAGTCTGTGTTCAATGCTGAGGAATGAACCTCCCTAATAGTCTGTGTTCAATGCTGAGGATGAACCTCCCTAATAGTCTGTGTTCAATGCTGAGGAATGAACCTCCCTAATAGTCTGTGTTCAATGCTGAGGAATGAACCTCCCTAATAGTCTGTGTTCATGCTGAGGAATGAACCTCCCTAATAGTCTGTGTTCATGCTGAGGAATGAACCTCCCTAATAGTCTGTGTTCAATGCTGAGGAATGAACCTCCGTACTGGTATTATATGAAATTTAATTATTTTTCTTTCTGCTCCAATACACAAGTAATACTTAAAAGTCCTTGAACATCAATGTTGACACGCACAATTTTTGGGGTGTGTTTTTCTCTTCATACAGATGAAATTGATAGAAATATCATAATAACTAGCTACTTTTAATGAATAGTTTTACTTCAATAAACTGACTTGTTGCTTAGTATTGTAATTATGCATTGCATACCTTCTTAATTAAGATATCACTCATCTAGAACTGTTGTAATCTTGAACACATTGACATTGTTCTCTTTGATTTAATGTACCAACGCCATAGGTTTATGGGGCCTCCGTGGCTAAGTGGTTAGAGCATCGCGCTCAAAATCGGGTTCGAATCCCGCTCGCGCCGGTAAGTGAGAATGTTTCCCAGTTTACTTTCGGAAGGTCGGTGGTCTCTTTCCAGGTACATTGTGTATGGGTTTTCTCTTCTGCCAATGAAAAATGGGCGCCACCAGATAATTGAGAAAGTGTTGCGTTTGGCGGAAAACGTACTGACGAGATAACTGAAGTAAAAACTGGTATAAAAGAGCCGTTTGCATGCCAGTTTGGTTTAGACAGAACTTTATACGTTTTTGTACGGGTTGGTTCAAAGCGGCAAGAAGAACCCTTTTTTCATATCAGTTTATTACATTTATTGTAATTAATCGGGATCTAACATCTGATTCAAAATACTGTAAACGACTTAATATCCTCGTTCTATTGCAGGCTAGGTAGTGAAAGATGAATTACAGCTATGAAAAATATGGCATGTCAAACGTTGCAATATTTGATCTTTTCCATTTGTATTGTATAATTTTCCATTTGTATTCTATATTTTCCATTTGCATTGTATAATTTTTCATTTGCATTGTATAATTTCCATTTGTATTGCATAATTTTCCATTTGTATTCTATATTTTCCATTTGTATTGTATAATTTTCCATTTGTATTCTATATATTCCATTTGTATTGTATAATTTTCCATTTGTATTCTATATTTTCCATTTGTGTTATTTTTTTTTCTCGTTTGCATTGTATAATTTCCATTTGCATTGCAAAATCTTTCATTTGTATCGCATCCGAGGGATTGTTTATTTTGATTTGTTTCGAAGGATTTCATTAGTTTAGGTCCCACTTATATTTAGCCGTCACCAGCTGCAGGTGACGTATCACAAATAGACTTACTATGCTACATGTATGGGCACAGTGGCGTAACATTGGGGGTACTTTAACGTGTCAACGCCTGTCGATATTTACGTCTAAGGTTTGATGCAGCCATGACACGAGTAGAACTCGAACATGCAACTTCACGGTTACGAACCAAAGGGCATATCACTGAACTACCGCGATCGCTTCCATATAAGGACTAGTTGAACATACATGTAGCTACCAATGAGGAATCTTGCGCCGGGAGACCCCCCCCCCCTCTCCCTTCACAAATATGATATTTTATATATCGAAAAAAGCATGCATGTACGTTTTATTTTATCAGAAGGCACTTGTTCCAGGGGCGGATCCAGGAATTGCGGTTACGGGGACGCCACTTTATGAGGCAGGGGGTCTGGGGGCCGCCTCAAGGCGGCCCCCAGTGGGTCCAAGGCGAAGCCCTGGTAGGGGTCCAGGGGGCGAAGTCCCCGGAAGCTACTGCATGGATTTTACAGATTTCATAGGGCTTGAAATAGTAAATTAGTGAAATTAGTAAAATGACGCAAATTTTAAGGGTTTCTGGAAAAATTAAGTTCTCTCAATAAATTAAAGTACTTCAAGAAATCAAAAGATTTTGTCATTTATTTCTCCGGGAATGGAAGAAATTATTGCTTCTTTTATTGTTTAATACATTTTTCTAAACAAGATACCAAGATTTACCTTAAATTTGGAAATTTTGAGGGGGGAGGGGGCGCCGGCTGCGTCCCCCCTTAAATCCGTCACTGACTTCGCCCTCCCCTTGCAACTCCCCTCCCCCTCCACCAAGGCTTTGCACTGGACTCACTAGGGATCTTAAGACAGTCTCCAGACATCCAGCAGTTTACTGCATCCTTTCGTTCAGAATTATCTAGATCAGCCAGTGGTTAAATAGGAGACTAGTTTGAATATGCTGATCACATTAGACGCATAAAAGCGATCAATTAATGGGGGGGGGGGGGGGTTACGCCATTACACTTAGCAAATACGGTACATTCCTGCGAAACGTGGCTCCTGAACTTTACCTCTTCAACATCTTGCGCATTACCAAATTCGATAAATGATAACTTAAGATTAATCCATTGAATAGTTGTAACAAACCCGAATTAAGTCCCCCGAATCTACTGAATTCTGACTAAATAAAAATGTGCATGCTTTTCTGGACAGTAACGTTCTATTTTTAAACAAAAATTATCGGGGGAGGGGGGTTGCCATTACTAGAGCTAGGTACGTATTTTAAAAAATAACTAGTCCAGGACTTGGTCGAGGTAGCTCAGTAATATATCGCTTGGTTTGTGGGCGAGAGGTCGTGAGTTCGAGAACCCGTTACTGTCATTGCCGCATCAAACCTATTAAGACATAAAGACAGTGATTGCTCCTTTGCCAAACACTCGGCATTTAAAAGTGAGAATCACGGGTCTTTATCGCTGCACAGGCGTTGGCACGATAATGAACCGTCATTGCTACGGCCCTGTCATCGTCGGTTACCCACGGGTCCTTCTATTCGAGTGAGTGGACTTAAAACCGTGGATTGCGACGATGCGGCCCTGTGTGCTAAGCACGTCTACAGATGTAGTACATCAGTGACGTTAACTAATGAAATCCTTCGTAACAAATCAAAATAAACATTCCCTGGATACAATCCAAATGAAAAATTATACAATGCAAATGGATAATATAGAATACAAATAGAAAATTATACAATACAAATAGAAATTATACAATACAAATAGAAAATTATACAATACAAATAGAAAATTATACAATACAAATGGAAAATATAGAATACAAATGGAAAATTATACAATACAAATGGAAACTAGTTCTAATTGTAACGGGGACCGTTACATATGTTCCCCAAACCTCCCCCAATTAAAAAATGATGTTCTTGTGAATCTAAAGCAAAAAATCATTTTATTTTAGTCTTTAATTACATGTAGTACGTTCAATATGGTCATTTCAGTACCAAAAAATGAAAGAAAGCGTTGCACGCGCACGCGAGTATGATTCCGAATTTTTGTTGATGTCGTTCAACAGGCATGTGTATCATATACCCACAGTGTGAATTTCATAACGTTTCCATCAAATATAAGGAAGTTATAGCGATTTTAAAATCGTCCAATCAGAATTCAGCACACGTGCATGCACGTGTTGAGCAGTAATTCTAACCACAACAATTTGTAATGAGTGCCAAGACACATCTAAACCATTAATATCAATAGAATTTGATGAAAAACAAAAACGTTATCATCCTTTAAAAATTGAACATTTGAAAAACGTTGCACGCGCATGCGCGTGTGCGTTGGCATTTTTTTGTTACACCAATATATAGACACACATATTGTCTACGTATGCTGTGAATATCATCTCATTCGCTTCATAAATAAGATAGTTACAAACGTTTTAGTATTATCCTATCAAAATGAGGCGCACGTGCATGCGCGTGCAAATTGGTAATTTTGACCATGCAAATCAGTTAAGGGTCTCAATATCTACCTATGATATGAATTTCAAGCCATTTCAATGAACAACAAAAAAGTTAGACTGATTCCAAAGTTAGTGTACAAATTTTGTAATGCGCGTGCACGCGCATGCGTGCGCGTGCTGACAAAATAACTATTATTTTTCATATGTACAAATGATATACTATCATCCTATATAGGTTTTATATCGCTTCCTTTAATATTCTGATTTTCCATTTTTTGTACCAAAATTGCAATGCATGTGCGCGCGCGTGCATGCACGTGCAGACAAAATGACTATCACTATGCACATCTACAAACGCTATACTATCATCCTGGAAAGTTTCATATCGATCCCTTTTGTAGTTTCTGAGAACACTACCGGACAAAAAAGTACCGGAGAAAAAGAATAATAATAATAATAACTAGATTCGATCTCGTTGCGAGCAACGAGTGGGTCTTCCGTCCAAATTTAGATGTGATTAGATAAGAATTTGACTGACATTTTCGTTCATAAATAATGAAACAAATATATTGTTTAGACGTACAATTTAGCTTTGGTAATGTTTTACAAATATTGATCATTTAAATGTTATAAATTAAAGACTCTCTCTACCTCTCGGCAACTAATTAAAGGGGTCAGCCTTTTTTTCGAGAAAAAAGTTAATAATGTTATTTACTGCGATACAGATTCGACTGATCAGGCGAGTCATGCCGCCCGGAGGCCTATTTTTTTTATATCATTCTAGATATATCTCGCAAAACTGAACAAATTTTGTTCTACATGTCCTATGGAAATTTTCTTAAGAAAAAAGTTATTGATTGCGAGATTTATCAGACTGTTAAGGCGAGTCATAAGGCCCGTGGGCCTTTTTCTTGATATCGTTTAAAATATCTTGCAAACCTGAACAACTTTTGGTCTACATGTTTTATCAAAAGTTTCTCCAGAAAAAAGCTATTGATTGTGACACTAATCAAACTCTTCAGGCGAGTCATGAGGCCCGTTCGCCTTTTTCATGATGTTGTTTGAAACATCTTGCAAAACTGAACAACTTTTGCTCTAGATGTCTCATTAAAAGTTTCTTGACTAAAATGTTATAGATTACAACAATAACCCAACTGTTCAGGTGAGCCATGAGACCCGCAGGCCTTATTCTTAACATCGTTAGTAACGCTTGCGAATCTGAACAACTTTTGTTCTACATGTCTTATCAAAAGTTTCTCGAGAAAAAAGTTATTAATGTTATTAATTGTGATACAAATTCGACTGTTCAGGCGAGCCATGACGCCCGCAGGCCTATTTTTTGATATCATTAGATATATCTTGCAAAACTGAACAACTTTTATTCTACATGTTTTATCAAAGTTTCGTGAGGAAAAAGTTAATCATTGTAACAGAAATTCAATGGTTCAGGCGAGCCATGAGGCCCATGGGCCCATTTCTTGATACAGCACGAAAGATCTCAATAAACTGTACAACTTTTGTTATATATGTCTAAAAAAAAATATTTACGAGTATAACGTTATGTGACATTTATCACTGTTAAGGCGAGTCATAAGGCCCGTGGGCCTTTTTCTTGATATCGTTTGAAAGATCTTGCAAAACTGAACAACTTTTGTTGTACATGTCTTATCAAAAGATTCTCGAGAAAAAAGTTAGTAATTGTGACACTGATCAAACTGTTCAGGCGAGCCATGAGGCCCGTTCGCCTTTTTCATGATGTTGTTCGAAAGATCTTGCAAAACTGAACAACTTTTGTTCAAGATGTCTTATCAAAAGTTACTTGACAAAAATGTTATAGATTGCAACAATAACCCAACTGTACAGGTGAGCCATGAGACCCGCAGGCCTATTTATTAACATCGTTAGTTAACCCTTGCGAAACTGAACAACTTTTGTTCTACATGTCTTGTCAAAAGTTTCTCGAGAAAAAAGTTATTAATGTTATTAATTGTGATACAAATTCGACTGTTCAGGCGAGCCATGACGCCCTGAGGCCTAGTTTTTGATATCATTAGATAGATCTTGCAAACCTGAACAACTTTTATTCTACATGTCTTATCAAAAGTTTCGTGAGAAAAAAGTTAATCATTGTAACAGGAATTCAATGGTTCAGGCGAGCCATGAGGCCTATGGGCCCATTTCTTGATATGACACGAAAGATCTCAATAAACTGTACAACTTTTGTTATATATGTCTAAGCAAAATATTTACGAGTAAATAGTTATGATTTAAAACGTGGAGAAAAATGAGACACTTTTTTAAACCCCATTTTCGTCCCCTACCGAGCTTCCATACTAGGCACTTCCGGAAATTTTGAAAACCCAGGTGCACAACTACAACATGTCGTCTAACATCACTGAAAATTTCAGCACTCTAGCTTTTATCGTTTTTGAGTTTTTGTCTGGACAAAATGGTCATCTGAAAATCGATAAAAGGGGGATAACTTCCAACCGGAAGTGATTTTTCAAAAATTGAAACGGCGGTACAAACTTCAAATGGCAACGCATCAATCCTGAAAATTTGAAGCAAATTGATCCAGCCATCTCCGAGAAATCTTCTGCACAAAAATCGGTAAGGAGAAAAAAAAAGAATAATAATAATAAGAAAAGTGAAAAATCAACAATAGAATAATAGAAGGGTCTTCCGCTGAAGACGGAAGACCCTAACTAGTTCTAATTGTAACGGGGACCGTTACAGATGTTCCCCAAACCTCCCCCAATTAAAAAATGATGTCCTTGTGAATCTATAGGAAAAAATCATTTTATTTTAGCCTTTAATTACATGTAGTACGTTCAATATGGTCATTTCAGTACCAAAAAATGAAAGCAAGTGTTGCACGCGCATACACGCGCACGCGTGTATGATTCCGAATTTTTGTTGATGTCGTTCAACAGGCATTTGTATCATATACCCACAGTGTGAATTTCATAACGTTTCCATCAAATATAAGGAAGTTATAGCGATTTTAAAATCGTCCAATCAGAATTCAGCACACGTGCATGCACGTGCTGAGCAGTAATTCTAACCACAGCAATTTGTAAGGAGTACCAAGACACATCTAAACCATTAATATCAATAGAATATGATGAAAAACAAAAACGTTATCGTCCTTTAAAAATTGAACATTTAAAAAACGTTGCACGCGCATGCGCGTGTTCGTTGACATTTTTTTGTTATACCAATATATAGATACACATATTGTCTACGTATGCTGTGAATATCATCTCATTCGCTTCATAAATAAGATAGTTACAAACGTTTTAGTATTATCCAATCAAAATGAAGCGCACGTGCATGCGCGTGCAAATTGGTAATTTTGACCATGCAGATCAGTTAACGGTCTCAATATCTACCTATGATATGAATTTCAAGCCATTTCAATGAACAACAAAAAAGTTAGACTGATTCCAAAGTTAATGTACAAATTTTGTAATGCGCGTGTACGCGCATGCGTGCGTGTGCTGACAAAAAAACTATTATTTTTCATATGTACAAATGATATACTACCATCCTATTTAGGTTTTATATCGCTTCCTTCAATATTCTGATTTTCCATTTTTTGTACCAAAATTGCAATGCACGTGCATGCACGTGCAGACAAAATGACTATCACTATGCACATCTACAAACGCTATACTATCATCCTGGAAAGTTTCATATCGATCGCTTTTGTAGTTTCTGAGAACACTACCGGACAAAAAAGTACCGGAGAAAAAGAATAATAATAATAATAACTAGTACTTATTGTAACGGGGACCGTTACAGATGTTCCCCAAACATTCCCCCATTTAGTAAGTGGTGACATTTATTTCAGTACAAGTGGTTTTGACCATTGCAAACTGTCTAGCATGTGAATATATAACTATCTTATAACGTTCAGTCCATTTCATACTAGTTCAAATCAGTTATAAAGACCTGAGAGTTTTGTGCACGTGCACGTACGTGTATAAAAATAATTCAACCATCTCGATACATTAGAAGTCTAACTATATGAGTACAAGAGAAGTTTCACAACTGTTCAATGAAAAACGAGAATTTAACGGCAACTCAAACCTACAAAGACCGAAATCAATGCACTTGCATACACGTGCGCGTGAGTACCACACAGCAATTTTGTTGATGCTATTCAATAGATATTTGAACAATACACTTACTATATGAATTTGGAATCGATTGCTTCACTCATAAGAAAGTTATTGGGATTTCAAAATCGTCCAATCAGAATTAAGCGCACGTGCATGCACGTGCAGGGAAGTGATTTTGAGACTATTAATAAATTGAGAGGCCCAAAACATACCTGCAACCTAATTTTCAAACCTATTCATTGCAACCTCAAAATGTTATAGACCAATACTTAAATTTAGATGTCAAAAATTACAATCCACGCGCATTCACGCGCACGCGATTTTGATAATGGAAAATTTGTTGACACCATTTCATAGACATTCATATCATGGATCCTCAGGGTAAATTTGAATTCATTTCAGTTTTTAATTCAATAGTTATGACCATTTTAGTACCCGAAAAATGAAAGAAAAGATATGCACGTGCATACACGGGCACGTGAGTATGACTCAGCATCAATGTTGATGTCATTCAATAGACATTTGATAGATATACTTACAGTATGAATTTCATATTGTTTCCATCATTTATAAGAAAGTTATGGCGATTTGAAAATCATCCAATCAGAATTTAGCACACGTGCATGCACGTGCCGGATAGTTCTTATGACTGTTTACATTTGTTAAGAATATCAAGATACATATACAATAAAAGTTTGAAAAGATTTTGACAAAAAACAAAAAAGTTATGGTCATTGAAAGAATTGAATATTCAAATGTCAATGCACGTGCGTGCGCATGCGCGTTTTCAATTTTTATAACATATATTTGTACATATTTATAATCTTTACCTATCCTGTAAATATCATCAAATAATCTTAATTTACATGAAAGTTATAAACGGTTTTGTATTATCCAATCAAATTGAAGCACACGTGTATGCGCGTGCAGAATTGAAATTTTGACGATGCCAAACGGTTAAGGGTCTCAAGCTATACCGGCAATATAAATATCAAACGATTTCATTGAAAAATAAAAAAAGTTAGACGCATTCCAAAATTTGTAAACAAAAAATCCAATGCACGTGCATGCACATGCATGCATTTTCAGACAAAATGACGTTCGTTCCGCACATCTACATAGAGTATTCTATCATCCTAAAAAGGTTTCATCTTGATCCCTTCAGTAGTTTCTGAGAACACTCGTGGACAAAAAAGGGTGACAAGAATAAAGAAAGAATAATAATAATAATAAGAAACAGAGTAAAACCAATATGTTCCCAAACTTTGTTTGGGGAACATAATAATAAGAAACAGAGTAAAAACAATATGTTCCCAAACTTTGTTTGGGGAACATAATAACTAGTTCTAATTGTAACGGGGACCGTTACAGATGTTCCCCAAACCTCCCCCAATTAAAAAGTGATGTCCTTGTGAATCTATAGGAAAAAATCATTTTATTTTAGCCTTTAATTACATGTAGTACGTTCAATATGGTCATTTCAGTACCAAGAAATGAAAGAAAGCGTTGCACGTGCATACACGCGCACGCGTGTATGATTCCGAATTTTTGTTGATGTCGTTCAACAGGCATTTGTATCATATACCCACAGTATGAATTTCATAACGTTTCCACCAAATATAAGGAAGTTATAGCGATTTTAAAATCGTCCAATCAGAAATCAGCACACGTGCATGCACGTGCTGAGCAGTAATTCTAACCACAGAAATTTGTAAGGAGTACCAAGACACATCTAAACCCCTAATATGAATAGAATTTGATGAAAAACAAAAACGTTATCGTCCTTTAAAAATTGAACATTTAAAAAACGTTGCACGCGCATGCGCGTGTGCGTTGGCATTTTTTGTTACACCAACATATAGATACACATATTGTCTACATATGCTGTGAATATCATCTCATTCGCTTCATAAATAAGATAGTTACAAATGTTTTAGCATTATCCAATCAAAA
The DNA here is from genome assembly GCF_947568905.1 of Ostrea edulis. Classification (NCBI taxonomy): domain Eukaryota; kingdom Metazoa; phylum Mollusca; class Bivalvia; order Ostreida; family Ostreidae; genus Ostrea; species Ostrea edulis. Next base: position 9,881,399 of record NC_079172.1, read on the forward strand.
TGAAGTGCACGTGCATGCGCGTGCAAATTGGTAATTTTGACCATGTAAATCAGTTAAGGGTCTCAATATCTACCTATGATATGAATTTCAAGCCATTTCAATGAACAACAAAAAAGTTAGACTGATTCCAAAGTTAGTGTACAAATTTTGTAATGCGCGTGTACGCGCATGCGTGCGCGTGCTGACAAAATAACTATTATTTTTCATATGTACAAATGATATACTATCATCCTATTTAGGTTTTATATCGCTTCCTTCAATATTCTGATTTTCCATTTTTTGTACCAAAATTGCAATGCACGTGCGCGCGCGTGCATGCACGTGCAAATAAAATGACTATCACTATGCACAGCTACAAACGCTATACTATCATCCTGGAAAGTTTCATATCGATCCCTTTTGTAGTTTCTGAGAACACTACCGGACAAAAAAGTACCGGAGAAAAAGAATAATAATAATAATAACTAGATGCGATCTCGTTGCGAGCAACGAGTGGGTCTTCCGTCCAATTTTAGATGTGATGAGATAAGAATTTGACTGAGATTTTCGTTCATAAATAATGATACAAATATATTGTCTAGACGTACAATTTAGCTTCGGTAATGTTTTACAAATATTGATCATTTAAGTGCTATGAATTAAAGAATCCCTGCCGCTCTCGGCCTCTAATGAAAGGGGTCAGCCTTTTTTTCGACAAAAAAGTTAATAATGTTATTTACTGCGATACAAATTCGACTGATCAGCCAAGTAATGTCGCCCGGAGGCCTTTTTTTTTTTTTATATATCATTCTAGATATACCTCGCAAAACTGAACAAATTTTGTTCTACATGTCCTATTAAAATTTTCTTGAGAAAAAAGTTATTGATTGCAACATTTATCAGACTGTTAAGGCGAGTCATAAGGCCCGTGGGCCTTTTTCTTGATATCGTTTGAAAGATCTTGCAAAACTGAACAACTTTTGTTCTACATGTCTTATCAAAAGTTTTTCAAGAAAAAAGTTATTGATTGTGACATTAATCAAACTGTTCAGGCGAGCCATGAGGCCCGTTCGCCTTTTTCATGATGTTGTTCGAAAGATCTTGCAAAACTGAACAACTTTTGTTCTAGATGTCTTATTAAAAGTTTCTTGACAAAAATGTTAAAGCTTGCAACAATAACCCAACTGTTCAGGTGAGCCATGAGACCTGCAGGCCTATTTCTTAACATCGTTAGTTAACGCTTGCGAAACTGAACAACTTTTGTTCTACATGTCTTGTCAAAAGTTTCTCGAGAAAAAAATTATCAATGTTATTAATTGTGATACAATTCAACTGTTCAGGCAAGCCATGACGCCCTGAGGCCTAGTTTTTGATATCATTAGATAGATCTTGCAAAACTAAACAGCTTTTATTCTACATGTCTTATCAAAAGTTTCGTGAGAAAAAAGTTAATCATTGTAATAGAAATTCAATGGTTCAGGTGAGCCATGAGGCCTATGGGCCCATTTCTTGATATGACACGAAAGATCTCAATAAACTGTACAACTTTTGCTATATATGTCTAAGCAAAATATTTACGAATAAAAAGTTATGATTTAAAACGTGGAAAAAAATGGAACACTTTTTAAAACTCCATTTTCGACCCCTACCGAGCTTCCATACTAGGCACTTCCGGAAATTTTTAAAACCGATGTGCACAACTACAACATGTCGTCTAACATCACTGAAAATTTCAGCACTCTAGCTTTTATCGTTTTTGAGATTTTGGCTGGACAAAATGGTCATCTGAAAATCGATAAAAGGGGGATAACTTCCAACCGGAAGTGAATTTTCAAAAATCCAAAAAAAGATATAAACGTCAAATAGCAATGTATCAACCCTTAAAATTTGAAGTAAATCGGTCAGGCCATCTCTGAGAAATCCTCTGCACAAAATCGGTAAGGAAAAAAAAAAAGAATAATAATAATAAGAAGAAGAAAAGTGAAAAATCAACAACAGAATAATAGAAGGTTCTGCCGCTGAAGACGGAAGACCCTAATAATAATAATAAACAGTAGAATCACTAGAAGGTCTTCCGTTGGAAACGGAAGACCTTAATTCCAACGGAAGACCTTAATAAGAAACAGAGTAAAAACAATATGTTCCCAAACTTTGTTTGGGGAACATAATAATAATAATAATAAGAAACAGAGTAAAAACAATATGTTCCCAAACTTTGTTTGGGGAACATAATAATAAGAAACAGAGTAAAAACAATATGTTCCCAAACTTTGTTTGGGGAACATAATTATACAATGCAAATGGAAAATATAGAATACAAATGGAAAATTATACAATACAAATGCAAAAGATCAAATATTGCAACGTTTGACATGCCATAGAAAAAGTCGATAAGTTACTTTGTGTAAGTGCAGATATTGACCTCATTGCGGGACACGTACAGAGTGGTTTCCCTGAATGAACGTGACATGATATTGGTAATTTGGAACTTTCCGTTAGAATTCACGGCAGTTTGGAGTCATTGGCGATATACATGTATACCTTACCTCCTTGTCAATGAAACCGTGAGAAGTTTGCCCACTCTAAACACAATATCGAAATGACCTTTTCTTTGGATGTCATTGACACATATATCTCATATTTTTTTGTTTGAAGTAGTCCACGAAAATGAGCATTTTTTTTTTTTACCCCATTCAACAATATGAAACCTTGATGACGCATAATTTCTGATGTAGTGAAATTGGATTTTTGGCAAACAAAATTGTCACGAACAAGCAATACTAGTGTTATTATTCCATAAGTGTGTCACTTCATCGATTCCTTTTTCGAAATATAATTCTCTGATTTTCCCCCCGCAAATTTGTTATTCCCATGAGCGTGTTGATACCTATGAGGGTGCTTTCTATCAATATCGGTTGTGGGGGAGGTCGATTTATCGCTTAAATCGATCTCCCGTTATACCGTGACATAACTGTCCTACATATGTAGACGTTTAATTCTGTAATTATATCAGAAATGCGGCGATTATGCCTTAATTATTGTTTTCATAGTCAGAGGCATTACCGACACGTTAACTTGCATTTTATCCCGTTTGACTAAGATGTGTGACGTCAGAGTGAAGTTTCCAATTTTTTGTAAGTTACCCGGAGCCGAGTGATTTAATTAAAAGTTGAAAAAAAGATTGCTAGTGTAATGGATGTGGTTTATGCATTGATGGTGATATTGATGATATTCTGTATTTGGCCTAGATGATTTTGCAGGTACCTTTGTCACTCAAATGACCGATTATTACATGCCTATCCGTCGTCGTAAGTTGTACGTAAATCCCAGAAACTTCTTTTCCAATGTCTTAGAAACCACTTTTCCAATCATCTGTAACATCTTCGGGGGGAATCGTGATTTCCATGTATGTTGAGCATGAGAGAGAGAGAGAGAGAGAGAGAGAGAGCTAGAGCTGTAGTCTATGAAATACTCATGTGCTCTCGGTATACATGTATAATCAGAATAGCTCAGTGCATATTTATAATGAATTCGATCCAAAGAACGACTAAATCAGGTCCAAGGGCAAGGTTAAAGTCATGTAATTGAAATGTTTCAAATATTTAAAACTATATTTTTTTATTTTCAACATGCAGAAAACAATGGGAAAGAAGACCTTTACCCAAATTATGAATCTCATAATTCAATGACCGGGATGGGGTCATAAGGCTGGTCAAACTGACAACTCAACTGTATGACAAACAGGATGATTTCAGCTTCTCCATCGTCAACTTCCCATATTTATGTAGCAATATTCCATTATCACCTGCATATGGTGTTTATGTCTCTCAACTGATTCGATACGCAAGAGCTTGTTCCGCAAATAGTCAGTTTTTAAATCGAGGCAAGCTACTGACAAACAAGTTGATGGTACAGGGGTTTCAACAGTCTCGATTAAAGTTAGCATTTCGCAAATTCTATGGTCGTTATAACGATCTAGTTCGTCAATACAACCTATCATTGGGTCAAATGCTGTCTGACATGTTTCATACCGATTGTTAGGCCATTTTTGGCACACTGATTTTGACTACGGATATGGGGCTCACGGCGGGTGTGGCCGGTCGACAGGGGATGCTTACTCCTCCTGGGCACCTGATCCCACCTCTGGCGTGTCCGGGGGTCCGTGTTTGCCCAACTATCTATTTTGTATTGCTTATAGGAGTTATGAGATTGATCACTGTTCGTTATCTTCACCTTTCATACATATAAGATATTTAGAGATAAGTGCTACAGTGTATCTTTGTCCATCAAAATCGACGGCCGTGATTTCTTTCCAAATTAGTGGCAGAATCGCAACATACTTCAGTTGGTGTCCTCTATTCGATCAAAATGACTTCAGACTCTACTCACAAGTACTCAGAAGATTATATTCAAGACCATGGAGTTCCCCATAATATCATTCATAGTAATGTTTAGTGATCAGTCGGTTGGAATTCCTATGGTTACGAATTGTTCTCCTTTACTACCTAACCTGAGTTGTTGTTTTTAGCACATTTGAGCTGAGCTTTTCTGATCACCCGTTATCCGTCGTCCGCCTGTCTCTTAACCTTTTACATTTTCGACTTCTTCTCTAGAACAACTGGGCCAATTTCAACCAAACTTGGCAAAATGAATCCTTGGGTAAAAGGCGTTAAGTTTGTTTAAATGAAGGGCCTTCAATGGGGATATAATCACAAAAATGCAAAAGTAGGGTGGGGTAATTTAAATTTTTTCTCAAGAACCACTAGCAGGACCAGAACCACTAGTAGGGCCACACTAACGTCTCAATATGAGAGAAAAATTTTCGACGAGACATAAATTAAACAAATAAACTTACCATGTAGAAAAGAGTATATTGTTTAATAAGCGTAGAGTATCCTTAAACTAACCCTGAGTTTATGGGGTGTGGTTAGGGTATAATGGGGTGAAGATGGACTATAATGGGGTCTGAGAGGGGTACAACGATACGTGGATGGACTAAAATAAGATGTGGATGGGCTATAATGGGGTGTGGATGTGGTCTAGTGGGCTATATTGGGGTGTTCATGGGGTGTGGGTAGATTATAATGGGGTGTGGATGGGCTATAATGGGGTGTGGGTGGGCTACAACGGGATGAGGATGAGCTATAATTGGGTGTGTGGGGGTTACAACGAGATGTGGATGGACTATAACGCGTTGCAGATGAACTAATAGAAGGTGTGGATGGGCTTTATGGGTTCATGCTCGGGATCCAGTTATAACAGATCTATCATCATAGTCAATGTAGCAGTCAATGTTTTGCATTCACATTTCGTAACTTTGATATATGTTTGTACTTTCGTAGTTAATTTGATTGGTTGTTTAGAGCTATGTTCTGTTGGGAATATCCCATTGGTCGACAGACGTCAGCAGCATTAAGTGAAGTACCAGAATTTTAAAACTATGCTAGGCGCTCAGAGACCGGTAAACAACCCACAAGAACGATGTGCTATGGAGGATCGCTTACCGTGACAACGCCGTCGGAGAGTGACATCGGCGAACGAGCAGTTGCTACATGTGTTTGGGACTCAGATATTCCGCGGTCTGAGTTCGAACACAGACCTTCAGCAGCGGAGGTACACTACAGAAAGCATCCATTCATGCATCACCTCCGCCAAGAATATTATGTTTCGGTCTTGTTTGTGTTACGTTTCTCTATGGCAATGTTACATGGACACACACGTGAAGATTTTCACAATGAATGCATTTATTGCAATTGATTAAGTAGAACAGATAATGTGTAGGGAACGTTAGCAGAGTCACAGACAATAGAGAGCTTCAGCAGAAGTTTTCATTCATCATTTTCCTACAACAATCCTGTGACGATCGCAAAATTGCTGAAACGTATTGTCTCTGCGTTAATTAGGCACTATCAAGTATCTATTTGAACTGTAAATTAATAAGGCCATTCTATGCATAATATTAAGCTTTTTCTTTTGATGCACTCTGAAAATATTTTTTAAAACTATGCTGGATGCAGTGTAAGACATTTTGCAAAAGAGAAATGATAAATCAATGTGATCGGAACAGCTCACGTGTGTTGCTCACTTCCGCTTGCTTGTGTTAGCTCACTTCCGCTTGCTTGTGTTAGCTTTCGTTAGCAAATTGTTGAAAGGCTATAGTATCCAAATTAAAGTTATTATTTGCAAAAATTGCTTTCATGGAAATCTTCATGGTCATGTATCACTGATGAAAAAATTACACATAGTTGTAAAAACCACGATGACTTTAGTAGGGTACCGAGGGGAAAATTATATGAATGGAATTTACCCACTGAGACGCCCACTGTCTGTTGACCCACCTGGGAATCATTGATGGAGAAACTGGTGTTGTTATTCACCAATGATTATAAAATCTCAATTTAGACCACTTTTATGCGGTTTGTTAATGACAGAGTATGTTTTGATGTCTTAAGACACTATATATCTTCCACTCAAATTATTTCCCGGGACACCTGCAGGGAACACCAGTGTCTTACAACTGTTATCGATGACAAAATCGGGAACGGCAAAAACTCAGCCTTGAATGTTCTACATTTTTTATAGGTTAGCTATTTCCCTAAAGTAATATACGAAGGTATGCATATTCTTATAGCATTACGCTGTCCAGCGGAATACAACTCATTTAGTCTAAACACATACCATTTCGAAGAATTTAGAAAAAAAAATGTCGATTAGGCGATATGTCAGTCTTATCTACCTACCTTTAATAGAGGGGTTTGTTGGACTTTTCACTATTTGGAAAAATGGAAATTTGATATACCGTACTGTATCCTGATTCCATACATTATTTGAGGGTCGAATTCGTCCATTGCGTGTGGACGTCACTGGCCACTGAGAGCATTGTCGAAGCCGCGGGAATATTTAACAAATTGTAGAATTGATACTACATTAGGGGTCTGCACATCGTTTGTTTGTTTAGAAGTTTTTTGTTTTTTTTTTTACTTCTGCAAGAAATTTATACTCATTGCCATTTAAACGTAGGCATTTGTCCAAAATTTGATATCTAAGCTATCAGCAATGAAATCTGGGTTATCAAGGTTTCATTTGGAAGAGACCATACAGGAAAGCTGAATATAGAATTACATGTAACGTCTACAAATATTTCTCTCTAACTACTTCAGAATTAAGTCATCTTTTAAATAATTTACTGGAAGCAATAATTCAATATTTTACCTTGCAACCAAGTTCCTTACAAACAATATTGCATTTTGAAAATTATCGTATTATCATTAGCATCCCTCTTTTTACAATACATGTAAAAAGAATGAAAGGTGGAGATAACGAACACTGACCAATCTCGCAATCCCTATAAGCAATACAAAATAGAGAGTTGGGCAAACACGGACCCCTTGACACACCAGAAGTGGGATCAGGTGTCTAGGAGGAGTACTCATCCCCTGTCGACCGGTCACACCTGTCGTGAACCCTATATCTTGATCAGGTAAACGAAATTATCCGTAGGCACAATCAATGTGATAAGAACGGTCTAACAATCGGTATGAAAAACGTCAAACAGCATTTGACCCAATGATAGGTTGTATTGGCAAACTATATCGTTATAAGGACCATAGAATTTGCAAAATGCTGATTTTAAACGCGACTGTTGGAACCCGTGCACCATCAAATTGTTTGTGAGTAGCCTGCTTCGATTTAAAAAAAAAAAACTGACCATACGCAGAACAAGCTCTTGCATGTCGGCTATGCAGGTGATAATGGAATATTGCTACATAAATATGGGAAGCTGACGATGGAGAAGTTGAAATCATCCCGTTTGTCCTAAATTGAGTTGTTAGTTTGCCGTTAATATGTACTTTCAATAGAATATCTGAGTATTAAGCAGAAGTAGACTACTCTGTGGTGTCTTTTATTTCGAGCTCAGAGGGATATATCGAATCGAAATATGGATGAAAGTTTTTATTGTTAATAGATAAATCGTCGTCAATATATCTAAATGTCGAATTGAAGGCCACAGCAAGAATTTTTTCTTCTCACGTAGAAGTTTTTTAATAAATTATGCTTCATATAATAAAGAAGAACAGGTCAGCTAACAAAGGAGCACAATTCGTGCCCATGGGAATTCCAACAGACTGTTGGTAGACCTGATCACCAAAGACCACGAATATAGTATCAATGAGGAACTCAAGCATATTTTTATTTCAACTTCAGAGTACTTGTGCATGGAATCAGAGTGGTGTTTAAAATAATTTTTTGGATGACTTAACACTAGATATGAATATTTTCGTTTTCCATTTTTGTTTAAGAAGCAACTGTCTATGACGTCAAAAAGTCTAGTCTTTAATTTATTGTGAGGAATCGTCGTATAAAGTGTTGAAATGTCATAAGTTGTAATATATCGTTCATTCATTCATCGTAAAGAATATACTGAAGCTTGAAGAGATTTGTAATTTGCAATACATGTGAGAAGAATATATTAAAGAGAGCTGTAATTTAAGTTAACAGTGAAACTTGCTAAGAAGGAACTCGTATATTTGGAATTCTTTTTATCAAGAAGATTCTCAAGTCCCACATAAAAATTTACACATCTAATTTTCAATATAATTATAAATAATTTATGATTTTGACTACGGATAACTCTGTTTTCCTGATCAAGATATAGGGCTCACGGCGGATGTGACCGGTCGACAGGGTATTACTCCTCCTAGGCACCTGATCCCATCTCTGATGTGTCCAGGGGTTCGTATTTGCCCAACTCTCTATTTTGTATTGCTTATAGGAGTTACGAGATTGATCACTGTTCGTCATCTTCACATTTTATGTAGAACAAATTTTGGAGGTCCAAGTAACTTCCTAATAACCATGTTTTTATTTGCTGTATATAATGTCAAAACATAACTAATGCACGCAATTATTCAAATATTGGTCTTAAGTTCATTTGAATTAAAGATATCGTTCATTCAACTCGTGCGCACAATTCAAACACGCAATATTATTCACTATGTTACATTTTCATCAACATTTGTCCTGTTTTTACATTACACAGGACAGTTAAATTCGCCATTAATTTGTTATCAAACTATGAAAAGTGTAATATGTGATAATGTTTTAAATAGGACTGTCAATATTACACCTCATGGCTGATGAGTTTTTGCAATTAGTCGAGAGGCTTGCTAGAATAGACAGCAAATAATTCGACTCCTAACGCGCAAATCGTTCCATCTCTCACAAAGAGATCAGTCTCATATTTGTTTTGTCGCCGTTTTCGACTCCCGTGACCAATTATTTTTACGGTAATTATGTTGATTAATTAACGTCATAATTAACTTGCCTGATTAGATACACTGACATTCTTAGACTGTCTCTTTAATGACTTTCTTTAACAGAAAGGGCCAATCTCTTAACGCGCAGCACCGAACCCGCAGAGAGTAACACAAGGCCTGACTTGACCGTAAATCACACTAACGCGACACACGGAAGTACCTCCCACACCCCCAAAGGAGGAAGAGGTTCGTTTATCTTTTGATGTTTATACATTTCGCATATGAATCCCAATTGTTGTACATTCATAATGTATTTCCCATTAGTAGAGAAAATAATGACTTTAATGCACACTAACCTAGTCTGATGAGAAATGGTTTTATTGAATCGGGTCAGCGGAAAGTAGATTGTCTGCGAATGTGTGGATAATTTTGAAAGTCAAATTTGTCTACTGAAAAACCCCAACAAGCATTACGTCTGTGAAATCCGTGTAACCCACCTAATGAAGACATGCATAGAATGCAGATAGGGCTACGCACCAAACAGTACGAAAAGTTGAATTCAATTAGGATCTTTACGCATTAACTTGTTAATAAACTCAGAAAACCTTATTTTCATAGATCATGTTCAAAACTAGGATGTACTGTCATACGACAAGCAAGGTCATCAGAAGGTCAAGAACACAGACAGGTAGAGAGTCCCTCTGACAATTCATTGAGTGCGAAAGACGAAATCGCCGAAGTATTTTATTTGTTTTTATTAAGTTTGATTCCATCAAAATTCTGACATACATGACAATGCAATTTCAAGAATATCTTCAGAATCAATGTACTCGAAGCCCTGATCGTGACTTAAAGATGAATTTGAAATGATCTTGATGTACATGATAAAATATTTTCAAATGTCTGTTGTCAGATTATAAACGGAGACAAGTTTGTTTAGCATAATTCCATATTCCGTACACTGGCTACCTTATCATATCACCTTACATCTCCAATTCCGCCATTTACGCGGAGCTTGCTTTATCAAGTCTTCTTTTCCATATTATTCAATTTATGGACAATGTATAAATAACTTGACACTATATATAACAGTGGTCGACACTAACAGTGTTCGACACTAAGTTTTTAACCCAACTAGTCCACAGGACTAGTAAATCCTGTAATTTACAAGTCCTGCTGATTGGTGACTAGTCAGGCTGTCGAAAGCAGGCGGCCGAGTTTCGAAGCAATGAGGGGGAGAGTGCGGGAGGGAGCTTGCCCCCTTCTGCAGGGGGGGGGGGGGAGGTCCGGGGGCTTTAAAAATCTAGATGCAAAATCGTGCATTTCCAGTAATTTTTTAAAATCAAATAAATAAAAATTTTATCCCCAAATTCACCTTCTATTTTTACTGATTCTCACATCAAACCACCAGAAAATTTATTTTACTGTTTCAATTTTATTAAGAGTTCACATCAAGTCCATGAACATTTTATATGCTTTGTTAGAAAGTTCCTGAGCATCTCTCATTTGACTGACGCTCCCCAAAAACCGCCACATTTTATTCAGTATATAAAAAAAACCCAGAACTCTGTACAATAAAATAATATACACTATTGTGTCATTTAATAACTATAACTCTAAGCGCAGAAGTGATACGGTTATGATTAGAGAGCTCGATCAAAATTTAATCCATTGTGTATTTACAACGATATGAAACAGAAACGAAAGTAGAAATATTTCGACAATTATTTTATTGTACAGAGTTTTGGTTTTTTAAGTAGTCCACCGGACTACTTAATGATATTCAGGTAGTCCGGGACAAAATTTACTAGCCTCGGGCTACCGGACTAGCGTTAGTGTCGAACCCTGTATATAGGTGTATTACGGACATGTTTATCTGAGAATGTTTCATTACTGCTCACAATAACCGCGAATTCTTCCATCGTTATTAGCCTATCGACAAGTAGTAGGCCAAGTGTGAAAATGAAAACTAAAATAAGGAAAAATATCATATTTGCACAGAATATTCACATACAGTCGGTCACTTAAACTTTTGAACACTACGTAAATACACTATCTTTCATGTTCCTCTCCAGTAGACTCCTGTTGAATTTTTTTTTTTTTATCAAAGTCGCGATGTGAAAAAAGACGTGCAATGATAATTCCGTGTCCTTCCTTGTCGATACTGTTAATTGCCGACATGCAAAACGCTTAATTGAGACAAAAGGACCACGGAAATTGTGTAACAAATCATAATTAATTCACCATTTGTGACGGTGATAATGAGCCGAGTGTCATTGTCTTACAGACGGTGAGGTAAAAGTGTCTTAAATGTATATAATAATACTTTGCGGGAGATCGCCTGTCTTGATAGAATCCAGGGACAGGTTTTAAAATTAAAAAAAAAATCAGTGCAAATATAGCTTGCCGAAACATTTCTTTAAATGTATGATTTCGCCCGCAATATGATGTGAAATTGACCGACAGAGTTTAGTCGCTGGTCTATCAGAGTTATGTCATCAATTGGCGTTTGTGATTTCATAGTGTTTGTTTTCGTTCATCTTATGTTCTTAATAATTGTAAATGAACAAATTATCGCTAATAAGGGAACAAAAAAAAAAAACCCTAGCGTTACCCGGTATTAAAATACTTTAATACCGGGTAACGCTAGGTTTTGGTTTTTTTTTTCAAATCTTGGGGTCAACCAAGATGGCCGTACAATTTTTCCATATTTAATTTCTCAGCCACACCAATCGACCACAAAGTGACATGAGATCCGTATTCCGGTGTCACCAGTAGTAATTCTTTCCATCTACCATTAAGACAACATCCCATCAGCAGATGTCTAGGCATCTACTATTCTCTATGAAAAATATAAAGATCGGTATGTGTCAACGCAAAATTTGTCAGTCAAAAAACCTCAATGTCTATAATAATTATTAATTGACGCCGAAAGAGTCCTTTAAAAAAAATCCGTCCGGCTTATCGAACTTGAATTCTGCTTTTCATGACGCCACAACGATCCAAGAAAGTACATACAAAGAGACAAATCACAAAGATTGTGTAGTTCAGTCATGTCAGTTAGAGCTGGTCCCCAAATCAAATATTTGCATTAACGATTGATTGATTGAATATTGTTTAACATCCTTCTCGAGAATATTTCACTCATATGGAGACGTCACTACTGCCGGTGCGAGCCATTTTTAACTATACATGTGTACGTACTCGTTGTTTTATTCATCATATCACGTGACTTGACAAGTACGTAAGAAATTCAATTACATCGAGTGGCATGATTTTGATTGACAACATCCTTGGGTCGCTTGTTTCTTCATCACGGGAGGGGACAAATATTGCATTATCTAACGCTCCAAATATACCTATAAAATATAACATAGAAATTGGTATCACGTGGTGAAATTGGAGACTCACTGCATGGTGCATTTACCCCGTTCCCTAAAAGGTATGTGTATATTTCAACATTCCATTGTATTAAAACTTGTCACAGTTTATTTCGGATATATTGAAATTCAGGGGACCGACCTGAATTGTTCATTATATCTAAAGTTCATAAATGATGTTGAATATAATGTTACCGGAGATGTACTTTCACTTCAATTTACATTGCAACAGTTCAATATAAGCGACTTCAATATACATTTGTAAGTAGAGTAGACTACTTCATTAACTAAATTACCACTAATTACTAATTTCTTGTAAACTAATAATCTATGATATTACAGTATACATTATATCGAATAAAAATATTTATACCACATGTGATATTGTTCGGTACTGGGATTGCTAAATTAGGCAGCCACCCCATTTCGCAGGAATATCTGCATAGTTGTATTCTTAAAATAAACTAGTATACATGTATCTATATTGTATCTATTGAGTTAAAGACAAATATTGAATTCCTTGGATCTAAGTACAACGTAATTATGTTCCCCAAACAAAGTTTGGGAACATATTGTTTTTACTCTGTTTCTTATTATTATTATTATTATTATTATTATTATTATTATTCTTTTTCTCCGGTACTTTTTTGTCCGGTAGTGTTCTCAGAAACTACAAAAGGGATCGATATGAAACTTTCCAGGATGATAGTATAGCGTTTGTAGATGTGCATAGTGATAGTCATTTTGTTTGCACGTGCATGCACGCGCGCGCACGTGCATTGCAATTTTGGTACAAAAGATGGAAAATCAGAATATTGAAGGAAGCGATATAAAACCTAAATAGGATGATAGTATATCATTTGTACATATGAAAAATAATAGTTATTTTGCCAGCACGCGCACGCATGCGCGTGCACGCGCATTACAAAATTTGTACGCTAACTTTGGAATCAGTCTAACTTTTTTGTTGTTCATTGAAATGGCTTGAAATTCATATCATAGGTAGATATTGAGACCCTTAACTGATTTACACGGTCAAAATTACCAATTTGCACGCGCATGCACGTGCGCTTCATTTTGATTGGATAATGTTAAAACGTTTGTAACTATCTTATTTATGAAGCGAATGAGATGATATTCACAGCATATGTAGACAATATGTGTATCTATATGTTGGTGTAACAAAAAATGCCAACGCACACGCGCATGCGCGTGCAACGTTTTTTAAATGTTCAATTTTTAAAGGACGATAACGTTTTTGTTTTTCATCAAATTCTATTCATATTAGGGGTTTAGATGTATCTTGGTACTCCTTACAAATTGCTGTGGTTAGAATTACTGCTCAGCACGTGCATGCACGTGTGCTGATTTCTGATTGGACGATTTTAAAATCGCTATAACTTCTTTATATTTGGTGGAAACGTTATGAAATTCATACTGTGGGTATATGATACAAATGCCTGTTGAACGACATCAACAAAAAATCGGAATCATACACGCGTGCGCGTGTATGCACGTGCAACGCTTTCTTTCATTTCTTGGTACTGAAATGACCATATTGAACGTACTACATGTAATTAAAGGCTAAAATAAAATGATTTTTTCCTATAGATTCACAAGGACATCACTTTTTAATTGGGAGAGGTTTGGGGAACATCTGTAACGGTCCCCTTTACAATTAGAACTAGTTTAGGTTAGAATAGACGGACTCTCTTTTTTATACACCCGCCTTTTAGACGAGACATTATGGTTCAATGTTGTTTTATGTCCGTCCACTTGTGGGATTTTGTGCTTCTATTTTCATTTCTCTGTCATACATCAAACTGAAACATGCTGTGTAGCTTCTTTGTGGATCAGACCCTGAAGCTTACTACTACAGCAGTGAAACGGTGAACGGTTTGAGAACGAACGGTTTTGTTTGGGGAACAAACATTGAACAGTTTGTACGGAACGGTTCTCGGCGAGAACGGAACGCTTTTATCAAGACGGAACGCTTTGAGATTGGCAACGAACGGTTCTCGTTTTGGTCCAAGATGGGAACGAACGATATGGCCTCGATTTCAAATTCTGCATTTCGGTGCCTTTGATTCATACAAAACAATTGGGGGAAAGAGATCACTTGCCGAAATAAAAGTTCGAATTTAATTAAAATTATGAATATTTTGAAATGGAAGGAAGGGGTGAAAGTACATCAATACATACAGTTATATGTACCTTAATTATTTACATGTATGTAACGCAATAAATAAAACAACTTCACACTTAAAATAACCAAAAATCGAATTACATTATTCCAGGTCTGATTTCAATATCATAACGTTGTCACCCTTAACTAAAAATGTTATGATTTCTTCTCGATTGTATAACGCACAATTAATTCTAAAGATGAATTAACTTTGCATATTATTTTTGTAGACTTTAATCAAGGGGTCATAGCTGTAAAAATGTCCATTGCCGTGCGTGTAGCGCGTTAAACCGTTTGAAATCTTAATTATGTCAGAGGATGGGCTATATATAAAAAAGAAGAACGTGATACAATGTCAGAATGGATTAAAACTATTGATCAAATGTGGATTCTTAAAAAATTCTAAAGAACTTTTAGTAAACTTGAAATCACAGAATTTTTCCCAAATCAATAGCATTAAAACCTATGACTTTTCAACACTATACACGACCATTCCTCACGATAAATTAAAGACTAGACTTTTTGACATCATAGACAGTTGTTTCTTCAACAAAAACGGAAAACGGAAATGTTCATATCTAGTGATCAGTCGTTCAAAAACTTCTTTTGTTAAACACCACTCTGATTTCACGCACAAGTACTCTGAAGTTGAAATAAAAAATATGCTAGAGTTCTTCATTGACAATATCTTCGTGGTCTTTGGTGATCAGGTCTTCCAACAGTCTGTTGGAATTCCCATGGGCACGAATTGTGCTCCTTTGTTAGGTGACCTGTTTTTATATTCATATCAAGCAGAATTTATTCAAAAACTTCTACGTGAGAAGAAAAAATCTCTCGCTGTGACCTTCAATTCGACTTTTAGATATATCGATGATGTTTTGTCTATTAACAATGAAAGCTTTCATTCATATGTCGATTTGATATATCCCTGTGAGCTCGAAATAAAGGACACCACAGAGTCGTCCACTTCTGCTTCATACTTAGATATTTTATTGAAAGTAGACATTAACGGCAAACTAACAACTCAACTGTATGACAAACGGGATGATTTCAGCTTCTCCATCGTCAACTTCCCACATTTATGTAGCAATATTCCATTATCACCTGCATATGGTGTTTATATATCTCAACTGATTCGATATGCAAGAGCTTGTTCTGCGTATAGTCAGTTTTTAAATCGAGGTAAGCTACTGACAAACAAGGTGATGGTACAGGGATTTCAACAGTCTCGATTGAAGTCAGCATTTCGCAAATTCTATGGTCGTTATAACGATCTAGTTCGTCAATACAACCTCGCATTGGGTCAAATGCTGTCTGACGTGTTTCATACCAATTGTTAAGCCGTTCTTGGCACACTGATTTTGACTACGGATAACTCCTTTTACCTTATCAGGATATGGGGCTCACGGCGGGTGTGACCGGTTAACAGGGGATGCTTACTCCTCCTAGGCACCTGATCCCACCTCTGGTGTGTCCAGGGGTCCGTGTTTGTCCAACTATCTATTTTTTATTGCTTGTAGGAGTTATGAGATTGATCACTGTTCGTTATCTTCACCTTGCATCTAATGCGGGACATTAATGAAAGGTGAAGATAACGAACAGTGATCAATCTCATAACTCCTACAAGTAATACAAAATAGATAGTTTGGCAAACACGGACCCCTGGACACTCCAGATATTTATATTTAATATTTCTCTTATATGTTTAATCCATTCTGACATTGTATCACGTTCTTCTTTTTCATATATAGCCCCAATCGTAACTACTCGGCTATTTCCGTAACCAAAAATGAACCTCGTATGTGGATCGACGCCATCAGAGTTGGTTGCTACGTATACATAAACGTAGCTATGACGTCATAGTCGTACGTTACATTTTGAAACATGAGCTTTCAAATGCATCTAAGATACTAGTATTATACACATCTAAGGTATTGAACCACTATCAATTTCCACTTATATGTTTATATATTAGAGTGAATAAGACGTTAATGATACCAAAACTGAATCGGTGGTGAAAATATAAATAACACATTATTCAGGGACTCCGTTTTGGCCTTTTAACCTCATCTACGGTCGCGCTTCCGGCGAAAAAATGCATCGATTTGATGTAATTCTTCCGCCGATCCACGTCCGAGTGTTCTTACCGGTTACGGAAAAGGACGAGCGCGTGATCCGATTGATATAGCCCATCCTCTGACATAATTAAGATTTCAAACGGTTTAACGCGCTACACGCACGGCAATGGACATTTTTACAGCTATGACCCCTTGATTAAAGTCTACAAAAATAATGTGCAAAGTTAATTCATCTTTAGAATTAATTGTGCGTTATACAATCGAGAAAAAATCATAACATTTTTAGTTAAGGGTGACAACGTTATGATATTGAAATCAGACCTGGAATAATGTAATTCGATTTTTGGTTGTTTTAAGTGTGAAGTTGTTTTTCAGCTTCTCCATCGTCAACTTCCCACATTTATGTAGCAATATTCCATTATCACCAGCATATTGTGTTTATATATCTCAACTGATTCGATATGCAAGAGCTTGTTCTGGGTATAGTCAGTTCTTAAATCGAGGTAAGCTACTGACAAACAAGTTGATGGTACAGGGATTTCAACAGTCTCGATTGAAGTCAGCATTTAGCATTGGGTCAAATGCTGTCTGACGTGTTTCATACCGATTGTTAAGCCGTTCTTGGCACACTGATTTTGACTACGGATAACTCCGTTTACCTGGTCAGGATATGGGGCTCACGGCGGGTGTGACCTGTCAACCAGGGATGCTTACTCCTCCTAGGAACCTGATCCGAACTTTGGTGTGTCCAGGGGTCCGTGTTTGCCCAACTATCTATTTTGTATTGCTTGTAGGAGTTATGAGATTGATCACTGTTCGTTATCTTCACCTTCCATGTAACGTTGTCGTTCGTTATATGTAACGTTGTCATTCATTATATGTAACGTTGTCATTCATTATATGTAACGTTGTCATTCATTATATGTAACATTGTCATTCATTATATGTAACATTGTCATTCATTATATGTAACGTTGTCATTCATTATATGTAATGTTTTCATTCATTATATGTAACATTGTCATTCATTATATGTAACGCTGTCATTCATTATATGTAACATTGTTATTCATTATATGTAACATTGTCATTCATTATATGTAACATTGTCATTCATTATATGTAACGCTGTCATTCATTATATGTAACATTGTCATTCATTATATGAAACGTTGTAATTCATTATATGTAACATTGTCATTCATTATATGTAACGTTGTCATTCATTATATGTAACGTTGTCATTCATTATATGTAACATTGTCATTCATTATATGTAACGCTATCATTCATTATATGTAATGTTGTCATTCATTATATGTAACATTGTCATTCATTATATGTAACATTGTCATTCATTATATGTAACGTTGTCATATATTATATGTACAGCAACATTGTCATTCATTATATGTACAGTAACATTGTCATTCATTATATGTAACATTGTCATTCATTATATGTAACGTTGTCATTCATTATATTTACAGTAACGTTGTCATTCATTATATGTAACATTGTCATTCATTATATGTAACGTTGTCATTCATTATATGTAACATTGTCATTCATTATATGTAACGTTGTCATTCATTATATGTAACATTGTCATTCGTTATATGTAACATTGTCATTCATTATATGTACAGTAACGTTGTCATTCATTATATGTAATGTTGTCATTCATTATATGTAACGTTGTCATTCATTATATGTAACATTGTCATTCATTATATGTAACATTGTCATTCATTATATGTAACGCTGTCATTCATTATATGTAACATTGTCATTCATTATATGTACAGTAACGTTGTCATTCATTATATATAACGTTCTCATTCATTATATGTAACATTGTCATTCATTATATGTAACGTTGTCATTTATTATATGTAACATTGTCATTCATTATATGTAACGCTGTCATTCATTATATGTACCGTAACTTTGTCATTCATTATATGTAACATTGTCATTCATTATATGTAACATTGTCATTCATTATATGTACAGTAACATTGTCATTCATTATATGTAACATTATCATTCATTATATGTAACGTTGTCATTCATTATATGTAACGTTGTCATTCATTATATGTAATGTTGTCATTCATTATATGTAACATTGTCATTCATTATATGTAACATTGTCATTCATTATATGTAACGTTGTCATATATTATATGTACAGTAACATTGTCATTCATTATATGTACAGTAACATTGTCATTCATTATATGTAACATTGTCATTCATTATATGTAACGTTGTCATTCATTATATTTACAGTAACGTTGTCATTCATTATATGTAACATTGTCATTCATTATATGTAACGTTGTCATTCATTATATGTAACATTGTCATTCATTATATGTAACGTTGTCATTCATTATATGTAACATTGTCATTCATTATATGTAACATTGTCATTCATTATATGTACAGTAACGTTGTCATTCATTATATGTAACGTTGTCATTCATTATATGTAACGTTGTCATTCATTATATGTAACGTTGTCATTCATTATATGTAACATTGTCATTCATTATATGTAACATTGTCATTCATTATATGTAACATTGTCATTCATTATATGTACAGTAACGTTGTCATTCATTATATGTAACGTTGTCATTCATTATATGTAACGTTGTCATTCATTATATGTAACATTGTCATTCATTATATGTAACATTGTCATTCATTATATGTAACGCTGTCGTTCATTATATGTAACATTGTCATTCATTATATGTACAGTAACGTTGTCATTCATTATATATAACGTTCTCATTCATTATATGTAACATTGTCATTCATTATATGTAACGTTGTCATTCATTATATGTAACATTGTCATTCATTATATGTAACGCTGTCATTCATTATATGTACCGTAACTTTGTCATTCATTATATGTAACATTGTCATTCATTATATGTAACATTGTCATTCATTATATGTACAGTAACATTGTCATTCATTATATGTAACGTTGTCATTCATTATATGTAACATTGTCATTCATTATATGTAACGCTGTCATTCATTATATGTACCATAACTTTGTCATTCATTATATGTAACATTGTCATTCATTATATGTAACATTGTCATTCATTATATGTACAGTAACATTATCATTCATTATATGTAATGTTGTCATTCATTATATGTACAGTAACATTGTGATTCATTATATGTAACATTATCATTCATTATATGTAACGTTGTAATTCATTATATGTAACATTGTCATTCATTATATGTAACATTGTCATTCATTATATGTAAAGCTGTCATTCATTATATGTAACATTGTCATTCATTATATGTCACGTTGTAATTCATTATATGTACAGTAACATTGTCATTCATTATATGTAACGTTGTCATTCATTATATGTACAGTAACGTTGTCATTCATTATATGTACAGTAACATTGTCATTCATTAGATGTAACATTGTCATTCATTATATGTAATGTTGTCATTCATTATATGTAACGTTGTCATTCATTATATGTAACATTGTCATTCATTATATGTAACGCTATCATTCATTATATGTAATGTTGTCATTCATTATATGTAACATTGTCATTCATTATATGTAACATTGTCATTCATTATATGTAACGTTGTCATATATTATATGTACAGTAACATTGTCATTCATTATATGTACAGTAACATTGTCATTCATTATATGTAACATTGTCATTCATTATATGTAACGTTGTCATTCATTATATTTACAGTAACGTTGTCATTCATTATATGTAACATTGTCATTCATTATATGTAACGTTGTCATTCATTATATGTAACATTGTCATTCATTATATGTAACGTTGTCATTCATTATATGTAACATTGTCATTCATTATATGTAACATTGTCATTCATTATATGTAGAGTAACGTTGTCATTCATTATATGTAACGTTGTCATTCATTATATGTAACGTTGTCATTCATTATATGTAACGTTGTCATTAATTATATGTAACATTGTCATTCATTATATGTAACATTGTCATTCATTATATGTAACGCTGTCATTCATTATATGTAATATTGTCATTCATTATATGTACAGTAACGTTGTCATTCATTATATATAACGTTCTCATTCATTATATGTAACATTGTCATTCATTATATGTAACGTTGTCATTCATTATATGTAAAGCTGTCATTCATTATATGTAACGCTGTCATTCATTATATGTACCGTAACTTTGTCATTCATTATATGTAACATTGTCATTCATTATATGTAACATTGTCATTCATTATATGTAACATTATCATTCATTATATGTAACATTGTCATTCATTATATGTAACATTGTCATTCATTAGATGTAACATTGTCATTCATTATATGTAACGTTGTCATTCGTTATATGTAACATTGTCATTCATTATATGTACAGTAACATTGTCATTCATTATATGTAACATTGTCATTCATTATATGTAACATTGTCATTCATTATATGTAACATTGTCATTCGTTATATGTAACGTTGTCATTCGTTATATGTAACATTGTCATTCGTTATATGTAACGTTGTCATTCGTTATATGTAACATTGTCATTCATTATATGTAACATTGTCATTCATTATATGTAACGTTGTCATTCATTATATGTAATGTTTTCATTCATTATATGTAACATTGTCATTCATTATATGTAACGCTGTCATTCATTATATGTAACATTGTCATTCATTATATGTAACATTGTCATTCATTATATGTAACATTGTCATTCATTATATGTAACGCTGTCATTCATTATATGTAACATTGTCATTCATTATATGTAACGCTGTCATTTATTATATGTACCGTAACTTTGTCATTCATTATATGTAACATTGTCATTCATTATATGTAACATTGTCATTCATTATATGTAACATTGTCATTCATTATATGTAACGTTGTCATTCATTATATGTAACATTGTCATTCATTATATGTAAAGTTGTCATTCATTATATGTAACGTTGTCATTCATTATATGTAATGTTGTCATTCATTATATGTAACGTTGTCATTCATTATATGTAATGTTGTCATTCATTATATGTAACGTTGTTATTCATTATATGTACAGTAACGTTGTCATTCATTATATGTAACGTTGTCATTCATTATATGTAACATTGTCATTCATTATATGTAACATTGTCATTCATTATATGTAACATTGTCATTCATTATATGTAACGTTGTCATTCATTATATGTAACGCTTCATTCATTATATGTAACGCTGTCATTTGTTATATGTAACATTATCATTCATTATATGTAACATTGTCATTCATTATATATACAGTAACGTTGTCATTCATTATATGTAACGTTGTCATTCATTATATGTAACGTTGTCATTTATTATATGTAACGTTGTCATTCATTATATGTAACGTTGTCATTCATTATATGTAACGTTGTCATTCATTATATGTAATGTTGTCATTCATTATATGTAACGTTGTCATTCATTATATGTAACGTTGTCATTCATTATATGTAACGTTGTCATTCATTATATGTAACATTGTCATTCGTTATATGTAACGTTGTCATTCGTTATATGTAATGTTGACATTCGTTATATGTACAGTAACGTTGTCATTCATTATATGTAACGTTGTCATTCATTATATGTAATGTTGTCATTCATTATATGTAACGTTGTCATTCATTATATGTAACATTGTCATTCATTATATGTAACATTGTCATTCATTATATGTAACATTGTCATTCATTATATGTAACATTGTCATTCATTATATGTACAGTAACGTTGTCATTCATTATATGTAACGTTGTCATTCATTATATGTAACGTTGTCATTCATTATATGTAACATTGTCATTCATTATATGTAACATTGTCATTCATTATATGTAACGCTGTCATTCATTATATGTAACATTGTCATTCATTATATGTACAGTAACGTTGTCATTCATTATATATAACGTTCTCATTCATTATATGTAACATTGTCATTCATTATATGTAACGTTGTCATTCATTATATGTAACATTGTCATTCATTATATGTAACGCTGTCATTCATTATATGTACCGTAACTTTGTCATTCATTATATGTAACATTGTCATTCATTATATGTAACATTGTCATTCATTATATGTACAGTAACATTGTCATTCATTATATGTAACGTTGTCATTCATTATATGTAACATTGTCATTCATTATATGTAACGCTGTCATTCATTATATGTACCGTAACTTTGTCATTCATTATATGTAACATTTTCATTCATTATATGTAACATTGTCATTCATTATATGTACAGTAACATTATCATTCATTATATGTAATGTTGTCATTCATTATATGTACAGTAACATTGTAATTCATTATATGTAACATTATCATTCATTATATGTAACGTTGTAATTCATTATATGTAACGTTGTCATTCATTATATGTAACGCTGTCATTCGTTATATGTAACATTGTCATTCATTATATGTAACATTGTCATTCATTATATGTAACATTGTCATTCATTATATGTAAAGCTGTCATTCATTATATGTAACATTGTCATTCATTATATGTCACGTTGTAATTCATTATATGTACAGTAACATTGTCATTCATTATATGTAACGTTGTCATTCATTATATGTACAGTAACGTTGTCATTCATTATATGTACAGTAACATTGTCATTCATTAGATGTAACATTGTCATTCATTATATGTAATGTTGTCATTCATTATATGTAACGTTCTCATTCATTATATGTAACATTGTCATTCCTTATATGTAACGCTATCATTCATTATATGTAATGTTGTCATTCATTATATGTAACATTGTCATTCATTATATGTAACATTGTCATTCATTATATGTAACGTTGTCATATATTATATGTACAGTAACATTGTCATTCATTATATGTACAGTAACATTGTCATTCATTATATGTAACATTGTCATTCATTATATGTAACGTTGTCATTCATTATATTTACAGTAACGTTGTCATTCATTATATGTAACATTGTCATTCATTATATGTAACGTTGTCATTCATTATATGTAACATTGTCATTCATTATATGTAACGTTGTCATTCATTATATGTAACATTGTCATTCATTATATGTAACATTCTCATTCATTATATGTACAGTAACGTTGTCATTCATTATATGTAACGTTGTCATTCATTATATGTAACGTTGTCATTCATTATATGTAACGTTGTCATTCATTATATGTAACATTGTCATTCATTATATGTAACATTGTCATTCATTATATGTAACGCTGTCATTCATTATATGTAATATTGTCATTCATTATATGTACAGTAACGTTGTCATTCATTATATATAACGTTCTCATTCATTATATGTAACATTGTCATTCATTATATGTAACGTTGTCATTCATTATATGTAACATTGTCATTCATTATATGTAACGCTGTCATTCATTATATGTACCGTAACTTTGTCATTCATTATATGTAACATTGTCATTCATTATATGTAACATTGTCATTCATTATATGTAACATTATCATTCATTATATGTAACATTGTCATTCATTATATGTAACATTGTCATTCATTATATGTAACATTGTCATTCATTATATGTAACGTTGTCATTCGTTATATGTAACATTGTCATTCATTATATGTACAGTAACATTGTCATTCATTATATGTAACATTGTCATTCATTATATGTAACATTGTCATTCATTATATGTAACATTGTCATTCGTTATATGTAACGTTGTCATTCGTTATATGTAACATTGTCATTCGTTATATGTAACGTTGTCATTCGTTATATGTAACATTGTCATTCATTATATGTAACATTGTCATTCATTATATGTAACATTGTCATTCATTATATGCAACATTGTCATTCATTATATGTAACGTTGTCATTCATTATATGTAACGTTGTCATTTGTTATATGTACAGTAACGTTGTCATTCATTATATGTAACATTGTCATTCATTATATGTAACATTGTCATTCATTATATGTAACATTGTCATTCATTATATGTAACGTTGTCATTCGTTATATGTACAGTAACGTTGTCATTCATTATATGTAACATTGTCATTCATTATATGTAACATTGTCATTCATTATATATAACGTTGTCATTCATTATATGTAACGTTGTCATTCGTTATATGTACAGTAACGTTGTCATTCATTATATGTAACATTGTCATTCATTATATGTAACATTGTCATTCATTATATGTAACATTGTCATTCATTATATGTAACGTTGTCATTCGTTATATGTACAGTAACATTGTCATTCATTATATGTAACGTTGTCATTCATTATATATAACACTATCATTCATTATATGTAACGTTGTCATTTATTATATGTAACATTGTCATTCATTATATATAACATTGTCATTCATTATATGTAACGTTGTCATTCATTATATGTAACGTTGTTATTCATTATATGTACAGTAACGTTGTCATTCATTATATGTAACGTTGTCATTCATTATATGTACAGTAACATTGTCATTCATTATATGTAACATGGTCATTCATTATATGTAACATTGTCATTCATTATATGTAAAGCTGTCATTCATTATATGTAACATTGTCATTCATTATATGTCACGTTGTAATTCATTATATGTACAGTAACATTGTCATTCATTATATGTAACGTTGTCATTCATTATATGTACAGTAACGTTGTCATTCATTATATGTACAGTAACATTGTCATTCATTAGATGTAACATTGTCATTCATTATATGTAACGTTGTCATTCATTATATGTAACGTTGTCATTCATTATATGTAACATTGTCATTCATTATATGTAACGTTGTCATTCATTATATGTAATGTTTTCATTCATTATATGTAACATTGTCATTCATTATATGTAACGCTGTCATTCATTATATGTAACATTGTCATTCATTATATGTAACATTGTCATTCATTATATGTAACATTGTCATTCATTATATGTAACGCTGTCATTCATTATATGTAACATTGTCATTCATTATATGTAACGCTGTCATTCATTATATGTACCGTAACTTTGTCATTCATTATATGTAACATTGTCATTCATTATATGTAACATTGTCATTCATTATATGTAACATTGTCATTCATTATATGTAACGTTGTCATTCATTATATGTAACATTGTCATTCATTATATGTAAAGTTGTCATTCATTATATGTAACGTTGTCATTCATTATATGTAATGTTGTCATTCATTATATGTAACGTTGTCATTCATTATATGTAATGTTGTCATTCATTATATGTAACGTTGTTATTCATTATATGTACAGTAACGTTGTCATTCATTATATGTAACGTTGTCATTCATTATATGTAACATTGTCATTCATTATATGTAACATTGTCATTCATTATATGTAACATTGTCATTCATTATATGTAACGTTGTCATTCATTATATGTAACGCTTCATTCATTATATGTAACGCTGTCATTTGTTATATGTAACATTATCATTCATTATATTTAACATTGTCATTCATTATATATACAGTAACGTTGTCATTCATTATATGTAACGTTGTCATTCATTATATGTAACGTTGTCATTTATTATATGTAACGTTGTCATTCATTATATGTAACGTTGTCATTCATTATATGTAACGTTGTCATTCATTATATGTAATGTTGTCATTCATTATATGTAACGTTGTCATTCATTATATGTAACGTTGTCATTCATTATATGTAACGTTGTCATTCATTATATGTAACATTGTCATTCGTTATATGTAACGTTGTCATTCGTTATATGTAATGTTGACATTCGTTATATGTACAGTAACGTTGTCATTCATTATATGTAACGTTGTCATTCATTATTTGTAATGTTGTCATTCATTATATGTAACGTTGTCATTCATTATATGTAACATTGTCATTCATTATATGTAACATTGTCATTCATTATATGTAACATTGTCATTCATTATATGTAACATTGTCATTCATTATATGTACAGTAACGTTGTCATTCATTATATGTAACGTTGTCATTCATTATATGTAACGTTGTCATTCATTATATGTAACATTGTCATTCATTATATGTAACATTGTCATTCATTATATGTAACGCTGTCATTCATTATATGTAACATTGTCATTCATTATATGTACAGTAACGTTGTCATTCATTATATATAACGTTCTCATTCATTATATGTAACATTGTCATTCATTATATGTAACGTTGTCATTCATTATATGTAACATTGTCATTCATTATATGTAACGCTGTCATTCATTATATGTACCGTAACTTTGTCATTCATTATATGTAACATTGTCATTCATTATATGTAACATTGTCATTCATTATATGTACAGTAACATTGTCATTCATTATATGTAACGTTGTCATTCATTATATGTAACATTGTCATTCATTATATGTAACGCTGTCATTCATTATATGTACCGTAACTTTGTCATTCATTATATGTAACATTTTCATTCATTATATGTAACATTGTCATTCATTATATGTACAGTAACATTATCATTCATTATATGTAATGTTGTCATTCATTATATGTACAGTAACATTGTAATTCATTATATGTAACATTATCATTCATTATATGTAACGTTGTAATTCATTATATGTAACGTTGTCATTCATTATATGTAACGCTGTCATTCGTTATATGTAACATTGTCATTCATTATATGTAACATTGTCATTCATTATATGTAACATTGTCATTCATTATATGTAAAGCTGTCATTCATTATATGTAACATTGTCATTCATTATATGTCACGTTGTAATTCATTATATGTACAGTAACATTGTCATTCATTATATGTAACGTTGTCAGTCATTATATGTACAGTAACGTTGTCATTCATTATATGTACAGTAACATTGTCATTCATTAGATGTAACATTGTCATTCATTATATGTAATGTTGTCATTCATTATATGTAACGTTGTCATTCATTATATGTAACATTGTCATTCCTTATATGTAACGCTATCATTCATTATATGTAATGTTGTCATTCATTATATGTAACATTGTCATTCATTATATGTAACATTGTCATTCATTATATGTAACGTTGTCATATATTATATGTACAGTAACATTGTCATTCATTATATGTACAGTAACATTGTCATTCATTATATGTAACATTGTCATTCATTATATGTAACGTTGTCATTCATTATATTTACAGTAACGTTGTCATTCATTATATGTAACATTGTCATTCATTATATGTAACGTTGTCATTCATTATATGTAACATTGTCATTCATTATATGTAACGTTGTCATTCATTATATGTAACATTGTCATTCATTATATGTAACATTCTCATTCATTATATGTACAGTAACGTTGTCATTCATTATATGTAACGTTGTCATTCATTATATGTAACGTTGTCATTCATTATATGTAACGTTGTCATTCATTATATGTAACATTGTCATTCATTATATGTAACATTGTCATTCATTATATGTAACGCTGTCATTCATTATATGTAATATTGTCATTCATTATATGTACAGTAACGTTGTCATTCATTATATATAACGTTCTCATTCATTATATGTAACATTGTCATTCATTATATGTAACGTTGTCATTCATTATATGTAACATTGTCATTCATTATATGTAACGCTGTCATTCATTATATGTACCGTAACTTTGTCATTCATTATATGTAACATTGTCATTCATTATATGTAACATTGTCATTCATTATATGTAACATTATCATTCATTATATGTAACATTGTCATTCATTATATGTAACATTGTCATTCATTATATGTAACATTGTCATTCATTATATGTAACGTTGTCATTCGTTATATGTAACATTGTCATTCATTATATGTACAGTAACATTGTCATTCATTCTTGTAACATTGTCATTCATTATATGTAACATTGTCATTCATTATATGTAACATTGTCATTCGTTATATGTAACGTTGTCATTCGTTATATGTAACATTGTCATTCGTTATATGTAACGTTGTCATTCGTTATATGTAACATTGTCATTCATTATATGTAACATTGTCATTCATTATATGTAACATTGTCATTCATTATATGTAACATTGTCATTCATTATATGTAACGTTGTCATTCATTATATGTAACGTTGTCATTTGTTATATGTACAGTAACGTTGTCATTCATTATATGTAACATTGTCATTCATTATATGTAACATTGTCATTCATTATATGTAACATTGTCATTCATTATATGTAACGTTGTCATTCGTTATATGTACAGTAACGTTGTCATTCATTATATGTAACATTGTCATTCATTATATGTAACATTGTCATTCATTATATATAACGTTGTCATTCATTATATGTAACGTTGTCATTCGTTATATGTACAGTAACGTTGTCATTCATTATATGTAACATTGTCATTCATTATATGTAACATTGTCATTCATTATATGTAACGTTGTCATTCGTTATATGTACAGTAACATTGTCATTCATTATATGTAACGTTGTCATTCATTATATATAACACTATCATTCATTATATGTAACGTTCTCATTTATTATATGTAACATTGTCATTCATTATATATAACATTGTCATTCATTATATGTAACGTTGTCATTCATTATATGTAACGTTGTTATTCATTATATGTACAGTAACGTTGTCATTCATTATATGTAACGTTGTCATTCATTATATGTACAGTAACATTGTCATTCATTATATGTAACATGGTCATTCATTATATGTAACATTGTCATTCATTATATGTAAAGCTGTCATTCATTATATGTAACATTGTCATTCATTATATGTCACGTTGTAATTCATTATATGTACAGTAACATTGTCATTCATTATATGTAACGTTGTCATTCATTATATGTACAGTAACGTTGTCATTCATTATATGTACAGTAACATTGTCATTCATTAGATGTAACATTGTCATTCATTATATGTAACGTTGTCATTCATTATATGTAACGTTGTCATTCATTATATGTAACATTGTCATTCATTATATGTAACGCTATCATTCATTATATGTAATGTTGTCATTCATTATATGTAACATTGTCATTCATTATATGTAACATTGTCATTCATTATATGTAACGTTGTCATATATTATATGTACAGTAACATTGTCATTCATTATATGTACAGTAACATTGTCATTCATTATATGTAACATTGTCATTCATTATATGTAACGTTGTCATTCATTATATTTACAGTAACGTTGTCATTCATTATATGTAACATTGTCATTCATTATATGTAACGTTGTCATTCATTATATGTAACATTGTCATTCATCATATGTAACGTTGTCATTCATTATATGTAACATTGTCATTCATTATATGTAACATTGTCATTCATTATATGTACAGTAACGTTGTCATTCATTATATGTAACGTTGTCATTCATTATATGTAACGTTGTCATTCATTATATGTAACGTTGTCATTCATTATATGTAACATTGTCATTCATTATATGTAACATTGTCATTCATTATATGTAACATTGTCATTCATTATATGTACAGTAACGTTGTCATTCATTATATGTAACGTTGTCATTCATTATATGTAACGTTGTCATTCATTATATGTAACATTGTCATTCATTATATGTAACATTGTCATTCATTATATGTAACGCTGTCGTTCATTATATGTAACATTGTCATTCATTATATGTACAGTAACGTTGTCATTCATTATATATAACGTTCTCATTCATTATATGTAACATTGTCATTCATTATATGTAACGTTGTCATTCATTATATGTAACATTGTCATTCATTATATGTAACGCTGTCATTCATTATATGTACCGTAACTTTGTCATTCATTATATGTAACATTGTCATTCATTATATGTAACATTGTCATTCATTATATGTACAGTAACATTGTCATTCATTATATGTAACGTTGTCATTCATTATATGTAACATTGTCATTCATTATATGTAACGCTGTCATTAATTATATGTACCATAACTTTGTCATTCATTATATGTAACATTGTCATTCATTATATGTAACATTGTCATTCATTATATGTACAGTAACATTATCATTCATTATATGTAATGTTGTCATTCATTATATGTACAGTAACATTGTGATTCATTATATGTAACATTATCATTCATTATATGTAACGTTGTAATTCATTATATGTAATGTTGTCATTCATTATATGTAACGCTGTCATTCGTTATATGTAACATTGTCATTCATTATATGTAACATTGTCATTCATTATATGTAACATTGTCATTCATTATATGTAAAGCTGTCATTCATTATATGTAACATTGTCATTCATTATATGTCACGTTGTAATTCATTATATGTACAGTAACATTGTCATTCATTATATGTAACGTTGTCATTCATTATATGTACAGTAACGTTGTCATTCATTATATGTACAGTAACATTGTCATTCATTAGATGTAACATTGTCATTCATTATATGTAATGTTGTCATTCATTATATGTAACGTTGTCATTCATTATATGTAACATTGTCATTCATTATATGTAACGCTATCATTCATTATATGTAATGTTGTCATTCATTATATGTAACATTGTCATTCATTATATGTAACATTGTCATTCATTATATGTAACGTTGTCATATATTATATGTACAGTAACATTGTCATTCATTATATGTACAGTAACATTGTCATTCATTATATGTAACATTGTCATTCATTATATGTAACGTTGTCATTCATTATATTTACAGTAACGTTGTCATTCATTATATGTAACATTGTCATTCATTATATGTAACGTTGTCATTCATTATATGTAACATTGTCATTCATTATATGTAACGTTGTCATTCATTATATGTAACATTGTCATTCATTATATGTAACATTGTCATTCATTATATGTACAGTAACGTTGTCATTCGTTATATGTAACGTTGTCATTCATTATATGTAACATTGTCATTCATTATATGTAACGTTGTCATTCATTATATGTAACATTGTCATTCATTATATGTAACATTGTCATTCATTATATGTAACGCTGTCATTCATTATATGTAATATTGTCATTCATTATATGTACAGTAACGTTGTCATTCATTATATATAACGTTCTCATTCATTATATGTAACATTGTCATTCATTATATGTAACGTTGTCATTCATTATATGTAACATTGTCATTCATTATATGTAACGCTGTCATTCATTATATGTACCGTAACTTTGTCATTCATTATATGTAACATTGTCATTCATTATATGTAACATTGTCATTCATTATATGTAACATTATCATTCATTATATGTAACATTGTCATTCATTATATGTAACATTGTCATTCATTAGATGTAACATTGTCATTCATTATATGTAACGTTGTCATTCGTTATATGTAACATTGTCATTCATTATATGTACAGTAACATTGTCATTCATTATATGTAACATTGTCATTCATTATATGTAACATTGTCATTCATTATATGTAACATTGTCATTCGTTATATGTAACGTTGTCATTCGTTATATGTAACATTGTCATTCGTTATATGTAACGTTGTCATTCGTTATATGTAACATTGTCATTCATTATATGTAACATTGTCATTCATTATATGTAACGTTGTCATTCATTATATGTAATGTTTTCATTCATTATATGTAACATTGTCATTCATTATATGTAACGCTGTCATTCATTATATGTAACATTGTCATTCATTATATGTAACATTGTCATTCATTATATGTAACATTGTCATTCATTATATGTAACGCTGTCATTCATTATATGTAACATTGTCATTCATTATATGTAACATTGTCATTCATTATATGTAACATTGTCATTCATTATATGTAACATTGTCATTCATTATATGTAACGTTGTCATTCATTATATGTAACATTGTCATTCATTATATGTAACGTTGTCATTCATTATATGTAACGTTGTCATTCATTATATGTAATGTTGTCATTCATTATATGTAACGTTGTCATTCATTATATGTAATGTTGTCATTCATTATATGTAACGTTGTTATTCATTATAAGTACAGTAACGTTGTCATTCATTATATGTAACGTTGTCATTCATTATATGTAACATTGTCATTCATTATATGTAACATTGTCATTCATTATATGTAACATTGTCATTCATTATATGTAACGTTGTCATTCATTATATGTAACGCTTCATTCATTATATGTAACGCTGTCATTTGTTATATGTAACATTATCATTCATTATATGTAACATTGTCATTCATTATATATACAGTAACGTTGTCATTCATTATATGTAACGTTGTCATTCATTATATGTAACGTTGTCATTCATTATATGTAACGTTGTCATTCATTATATGTAACGTTGTCATTCATTATATGTAACTTTGTCATTCATTATATGTAACGTTGTCATTCATTATATGTAACGTTGTCATTCATTATATGTAACGTTGTCATTCATTATATGTAACATTGTCATTCGTTATATGTAACGTTGTCATTCGTTATATGTAATGTTGTCATATATTATATGTACAGTAACATTGTCATTCATTATATGTACAGTAACATTGTCATTCATTATATGTAACATTGTCATTCATTATATGTAACGTTGTCATTCATTATATTTACAGTAACGTTGTCATTCATTATATGTAACATTGTCATTCATTATATGTAACGTTGTCATTCATTATATGTAACATTGTCATTCATTATATGTAACGTTGTCATTCATTATATGTAACATTGTCATTCATTATATGTAACATTGTCATTCATTATATGTACAGTAACGTTGTCATTCATTATATGTAACGTTGTCATTCATTATATGTAACATTGTCATTCATTATATGTAACGTTGTCATTCATTATATGTAACATTGTCATTCATTATATGTAACATTGTCATTCATTATATGTAACGCTGTCATTCATTATATGTAATATTGTCATTCATTATATGTACAGTAACGTTGTCATTCATTATATATAACGTTCTCATTCATTATATGTAACATTGTCATTCATTATATGTAACGTTGTCATTCATTATATGTAACATTGTCATTCATTATATGTAACGCTGTCATTCATTATATGTACCGTAACTTTGTCATTCATTATATGTAACATTGTCATTCATTATATGTAACATTGTCATTCATTATATGTAACATTATCATTCATTATATGTAACATTGTCATTCATTATATGTAACATTGTCATTCATTAGATGTAACATTGTCATTCATTATATGTAACGTTGTCATTCGTTATATGTAACATTGTCATTCATTATATGTACAGTAACATTGTCATTCATTATATGTAACATTGTCATTCATTATATGTAACATTGTCATTCATTATATGTAACATTGTCATTCGTTATATGTAACGTTGTCATTCGTTATATGTAACATTGTCATTCGTTATATGTAACGTTGTCATTCGTTATATGTAACATTGTCATTCATTATATGTAACATTGTCATTCATTATATGTAACGTTGTCATTCATTATATGTAATGTTTTCATTCATTATATGTAACATTGTCATTCATTATATGTAACGCTGTCATTCATTATATGTAACATTGTCATTCATTATATGTAACATTGTCATTCATTATATGTAACATTGTCATTCATTATATGTAACGCTGTCATTCATTATATGTAACATTGTCATTCATTATATGTAACATTGTCATTCATTATATGTAACATTGTCATTCATTATATGTAACATTGTCATTCATTATATGTAACGTTGTCATTCATTATATGTAACATTGTCATTCATTATATGTAACGTTGTCATTCATTATATGTAACGTTGTCATTCATTATATGTAATGTTGTCATTCATTATATGTAACGTTGTCATTCATTATATGTAATGTTGTCATTCATTATATGTAACGTTGTTATTCATTATAAGTACAGTAACGTTGTCATTCATTATATGTAACGTTGTCATTCATTATATGTAACATTGTCATTCATTATATGTAACATTGTCATTCATTATATGTAACATTGTCATTCATTATATGTAACGTTGTCATTCATTATATGTAACGCTTCATTCATTATATGTAACGCTGTCATTTGTTATATGTAACATTATCATTCATTATATGTAACATTGTCATTCATTATATATACAGTAACGTTGTCATTCATTATATGTAACGTTGTCATTCATTATATGTAACGTTGTCATTCATTATATGTAACGTTGTCATTCATTATATGTAACGTTGTCATTCATTATATGTAACTTTGTCATTCATTATATGTAACGTTGTCATTCATTATATGTAACGTTGTCATTCATTATATGTAACGTTGTCATTCATTATATGTAACATTGTCATTCGTTATATGTAACGTTGTCATTCGTTATATGTAATGTTGTCATTCGTTATATGTACAGTAACGTTGTCATTCATTATATGTAACGTTGTCATTCATTATATGTAACGTTGTCATTCATTATATGTAACGTTGTCAATCATTATATGTAACATTGTCATTCATTATATGTAACATTGTCATTCATTATATGTAACATTGTCATTCATTATATGTACAGTAACGTTGTCATTCATTATATGTAACGTTGTCATTCATTATATGTAACGTTGTCATTCATTATATGTAACATTGTCATTCATTATATGTAACATTGTCATTCATTATATGTAACGCTGTCATTCATTATATGTAACATTGTCATTCATTATATGTACAGTAACGTTGTCATTCATTATATATAACGTTCTCATTCATTATATGTAACATTGTCATTCATTATATGTAACGTTGTCATTCATTATATGTAACATTGTCATTCATTATATGTAACGCTGTCATTCATTATATGTACCGTAACTTTGTCATTCATTATATGTAACATTGTCATTCATTATATGTAACATTGTCATTCATTATATGTACAGTAACATTGTCATTCATTATATGTAACGTTGTCATTCATTATATGTAACATTGTCATTCATTATTTGTAACGCTGTCATTCATTATATGTACCGTAACTTTGTCATTCATTATATGTAACATTGTCATTCATTATATGTAACATTGTCATTCATTATATGTACAGTAACATTATCATTCATTATATGTAATGTTGTCATTCATTATATGTACAGTAACATTGTAATTCATTATATGTAACATTATCATTCATTATATGTAACGTTGTAATTCATTATATGTAACGTTGTCATTCATTATATGTAACGCTGTCATTCGTTATATGTAACATTGTCATTCATTATATGTAACATTGTCATTCATTATATGTAACATTGTCATTCATTATATGTAAAGCTGTCATTCATTATATGTAACATTGTCATTCATTATATGTCACGTTGTAATTCATTATATGTACAGTAACATTGTCATTCATTATATGTAACGTTGTCATTCATTATATGTACAGTAACGTTGTCATTCATTATATGTACAGTAACATTGTCATTCATTAGATGTAACATTGTCATTCATTATATGTAATGTTGTCATTCATTATATGTAACGTTGTCATTCATTATATGTAACATTGTCATTCATTATATGTAACGCTATCATTCATTATATGTAATGTTGTCATTCATTATATGTAACATTGTCATTCATTATATGTAACATTGTCATTCATTATATGTAACGTTGTCATATATTATATGTACAGTAACATTGTCATTCATTATATGTACAGTAACATTGTCATTCATTATATGTAACATTGTCATTCATTATATGTAACGTTGTCATTCATTATATTTACAGTAACGTTGTCATTCATTATATGTAACATTGTCATTCATTATATGTAACGTTGTCATTCATTATATGTAACATTGTCATTCATTATATGTAACGTTGTCATTCATTATATGTAACATTGTCATTCATTATATGTAACATTGTCATTCATTATATGTACAGTAACGTTGTCATTCATTATATGTAACGTAGTCATTCATTATATGTAACGTTGTCATTCATTATATGTAACGTTGTCATTCATTATATGTAACATTGTCATTCATTATATGTAACATTGTCATTCATTATATGTAACGCTGTCATTCATTATATGTAATATTGTCATTCATTATATGTACAGTAACGTTGTCATTCATTATATATAACGTTCTCATTCATTATATGTAACATTGTCATTCATTATATGTAACGTTGTCATTCATTATATGTAACATTGTCATTCATTATATGTAACGCTGTCATTCATTATATGTACCGTAACTTTGTCATTCATTATATGTAACATTGTCATTCATTATATGTAACATTGTCATTCATTATATGTAACATTATCATTCATTATATGTAACATTGTCATTCATTATATGTAACATTGTCATTCATTATATGTAACATTGTCATTCATTATATGTAACGTTGTCATTCGTTATATGTAACATTGTCATTCATTATATGTACAGTAACATTGTCATTCATTATATGTAACATTGTCATTCATTATATGTAACATTGTCATTCATTATATGTAACATTGTCATTCGTTATATGTAACGTTGTCATTCGTTATATGTAACATTGTCATTCGTTATATGTAACGTTGTCATTCGTTATATGTAACATTGTCATTCATTATATGTAACATTGTCATTCATTATATGTAACGTTGTCATTCATTATATGTAATGTTTTCATTCATTATATGTAACATTGTCATTCATTATATGTAACGCTGTCATTCATTATATGTAACATTGTCATTCATTATATGTAACATTGTCATTCATTATATGTAACATTGTCATTCATTATATGTAACGCTGTCATTCATTATATGTAACATTGTCATTCATTATATGTAACATTGTCATTCATTATATGTAACATTGTCATTCATTATATGTAACGTTGTCATTCATTATATGTAACATTGTCATTCATTATATGTAACGTTGTCATTCATTATATGTAACGTTGTCATTCATTATATGTAATGTTGTCATTCATTATATGTAACGTTGTCATTCATTATATGTAATGTTGTCATTCATTATATGTAACGTTGTTATTCATTATATGTACAGTAACGTTGTCATTCATTATATGTAACGTTGTCATTCATTATATGTAACATTGTCATTCATTATATGTAACATTGTCATTCATTATATGTAACATTGTCATTCATTATATGTAACGTTGTCATTCATTATATGTAACGCTTCATTCATTATATGTAACTCTGTCATTTGTTATATGTAACATTATCATTCATTATATGTAACATTGTCATTCATTATATATACAGTAACGTTGTCATTCATTATATGTAACGTTGTCATTCATTATATGTAACGTTGTCATTCATTATATGTAACGTTGTCATTCATTATATGTAACGTTGTCATTCATTATATGTAACGTTGTCATTCATTATATGTAACGTTGTCATTCATTATATGTAATGTTGTCATTCATTATATGTAACGTTGTCATTCATTATATGTAACGTTGTCATTCGTTATATGTAACATTGTCATTCGTTATATGTAACGTTGTCATTCGTTATATGTAATGTTGTCATTCATTATATGTAACATTGTCATTCATTATATGTAACATTGTCATTCATTATATGTACAGTAACATTGTCATTCATTATATGTAACGTTGTCATTCATTATATGTAACATTGTCATTCATTATTTGTAACGCTGTCATTCATTATATGTACCGTAACTTTGTCATTCATTATATGTAACATTGTCATTCATTATATGTAACATTGTCATTCATTATATGTACAGTAACATTATCATTCATTATATGTAATGTTGTCATTCATTATATGTACAGTAACATTGTAATTCATTATATGTAACATTATCATTCATTATATGTAACGTTGTAATTCATTATATGTAACGTTGTCATTCATTATATGTAACGCTGTCATTCGTTATATGTAACATTGTCATTCATTATATGTAACATTGTCATTCATTATATGTAACATTGTCATTCATTATATGTAAAGCTGTCATTCATTATATGTAACATTGTCATTCATTATATGTCACGTTGTAATTCATTATATGTACAGTAACATTGTCATTCATTATATGTAACGTTGTCATTCATTATATGTACAGTAACGTTGTCATTCATTATATGTACAGTAACATTGTCATTCATTAGATGTAACATTGTCATTCATTATATGTAATGTTGTCATTCATTATATGTAACGTTGTCATTCATTATATGTAACATTGTCATTCATTATATGTAACGCTATCATTCATTATATGTAATGTTGTCATTCATTATATGTAACATTGTCATTCATTATATGTAACATTGTCATTCATTATATGTAACGTTGTCATATATTATATGTACAGTAACATTGTCATTCATTATATGTACAGTAACATTGTCATTCATTATATGTAACATTGTCATTCATTATATGTAACGTTGTCATTCATTATATTTACAGTAACGTTGTCATTCATTATATGTAACATTGTCATTCATTATATGTAACGTTGTCATTCATTATATGTA
This sequence comes from Ostrea edulis, assembly GCF_947568905.1. Classification (NCBI taxonomy): domain Eukaryota; kingdom Metazoa; phylum Mollusca; class Bivalvia; order Ostreida; family Ostreidae; genus Ostrea; species Ostrea edulis. Next base: position 9,921,135 of record NC_079172.1, read on the forward strand.
ACATTGTCATTCATTATATGTAACGTTGTCATTCATTATATGTAACATTGTCATTCATTATATGTAACATTGTCATTCATTATATGTACAGTAACGTTGTCATTCATTATATGTAACGTAGTCATTCATTATATGTAACGTTGTCATTCATTATATGTAACGTTGTCATTCATTATATGTAACATTGTCATTCATTATATGTAACATTGTCATTCATTATATGTAACGCTGTCATTCATTATATGTAATATTGTCATTCATTATATGTACAGTAACGTTGTCATTCATTATATATAACGTTCTCATTCATTATATGTAACATTGTCATTCATTATATGTAACGTTGTCATTCATTATATGTAACATTGTCATTCATTATATGTAACGCTGTCATTCATTATATGTACCGTAACTTTGTCATTCATTATATGTAACATTGTCATTCATTATATGTAACATTGTCATTCATTATATGTAACATTATCATTCATTATATGTAACATTGTCATTCATTATATGTAACATTGTCATTCATTATATGTAACATTGTCATTCATTATATGTAACGTTGTCATTCGTTATATGTAACATTGTCATTCATTATATGTACAGTAACATTGTCATTCATTATATGTAACATTGTCATTCATTATATGTAACATTGTCATTCATTATATGTAACATTGTCATTCGTTATATGTAACGTTGTCATTCGTTATATGTAACATTGTCATTCGTTATATGTAACGTTGTCATTCGTTATATGTAACATTGTCATTCATTATATGTAACATTGTCATTCATTATATGTAACGTTGTCATTCATTATATGTAATGTTTTCATTCATTATATGTAACATTGTCATTCATTATATGTAACGCTGTCATTCATTATATGTAACATTGTCATTCATTATATGTAACATTGTCATTCATTATATGTAACATTGTCATTCATTATATGTAACGCTGTCATTCATTATATGTAACATTGTCATTCATTATATGTAACATTGTCATTCATTATATGTAACATTGTCATTCATTATATGTAACGTTGTCATTCATTATATGTAACATTGTCATTCATTATATGTAACGTTGTCATTCATTATATGTAACGTTGTCATTCATTATATGTAATGTTGTCATTCATTATATGTAACGTTGTCATTCATTATATGTAATGTTGTCATTCATTATATGTAACGTTGTTATTCATTATATGTACAGTAACGTTGTCATTCATTATATGTAACGTTGTCATTCATTATATGTAACATTGTCATTCATTATATGTAACATTGTCATTCATTATATGTAACATTGTCATTCATTATATGTAACGTTGTCATTCATTATATGTAACGCTTCATTCATTATATGTAACTCTGTCATTTGTTATATGTAACATTATCATTCATTATATGTAACATTGTCATTCATTATATATACAGTAACGTTGTCATTCATTATATGTAACGTTGTCATTCATTATATGTAACGTTGTCATTCATTATATGTAACGTTGTCATTCATTATATGTAACGTTGTCATTCATTATATGTAACGTTGTCATTCATTATATGTAATGTTGTCATTCATTATATGTAACGTTGTCATTCATTATATGTAACGTTGTCATTCGTTATATGTAACATTGTCATTCGTTATATGTAACGTTGTCATTCGTTATATGTAATGTTGTCATTCATTATATGTAACATTGTCATTCATTATATGTAACATTGTCATTCATTATATGTACAGTAACATTGTCATTCATTATATGTAACGTTGTCATTCATTATATGTAACATTGTCATTCATTATTTGTAACGCTGTCATTCATTATATGTACCGTAACTTTGTCATTCATTATATGTAACATTGTCATTCATTATATGTAACATTGTCATTCATTATATGTACAGTAACATTATCATTCATTATATGTAATGTTGTCATTCATTATATGTACAGTAACATTGTAATTCATTATATGTAACATTATCATTCATTATATGTAACGTTGTAATTCATTATATGTAACGTTGTCATTCATTATATGTAACGCTGTCATTCGTTATATGTAACATTGTCATTCATTATATGTAACATTGTCATTCATTATATGTAACATTGTCATTCATTATATGTAAAGCTGTCATTCATTATATGTAACATTGTCATTCATTATATGTCACGTTGTAATTCATTATATGTACAGTAACATTGTCATTCATTATATGTAACGTTGTCATTCATTATATGTACAGTAACGTTGTCATTCATTATATGTACAGTAACATTGTCATTCATTAGATGTAACATTGTCATTCATTATATGTAATGTTGTCATTCATTATATGTAACGTTGTCATTCATTATATGTAACATTGTCATTCATTATATGTAACGCTATCATTCATTATATGTAATGTTGTCATTCATTATATGTAACATTGTCATTCATTATATGTAACATTGTCATTCATTATATGTAACGTTGTCATATATTATATGTACAGTAACATTGTCATTCATTATATGTACAGTAACATTGTCATTCATTATATGTAACATTGTCATTCATTATATGTAACGTTGTCATTCATTATATTTACAGTAACGTTGTCATTCATTATATGTAACATTGTCATTCATTATATGTAACGTTGTCATTCATTATATGTAACATTGTCATTCATTATATGTAACGTTGTCATTCATTATATGTAACATTGTCATTCATTATATGTAACATTGTCATTCATTATATGTACAGTAACGTTGTCATTCATTATATGTAACGTAGTCATTCATTATATGTAACGTTGTCATTCATTATATGTAACGTTGTCATTCATTATATGTAACATTGTCATTCATTATATGTAACATTGTCATTCATTATATGTAACGCTGTCATTCATTATATGTAATATTGTCATTCATTATATGTACAGTAACGTTGTCATTCATTATATATAACGTTCTCATTCATTATATGTAACATTGTCATTCATTATATGTAACGTTGTCATTCATTATATGTAACATTGTCATTCATTATATGTAACGCTGTCATTCATTATATGTACCGTAACTTTGTCATTCATTATATGTAACATTGTCATTCATTATATGTAACATTGTCATTCATTATATGTAACATTATCATTCATTATATGTAACATTGTCATTCATTATATGTAACATTGTCATTCATTATATGTAACATTGTCATTCATTATATGTAACGTTGTCATTCGTTATATGTAACATTGTCATTCATTATATGTACAGTAACATTGTCATTCATTATATGTAACATTGTCATTCATTATATGTAACATTGTCATTCATTATATGTAACATTGTCATTCGTTATATGTAACGTTGTCATTCGTTATATGTAACATTGTCATTCGTTATATGTAACGTTGTCATTCGTTATATGTAACATTGTCATTCATTATATGTAACATTGTCATTCATTATATGTAACGTTGTCATTCATTATATGTAATGTTTTCATTCATTATATGTAACATTGTCATTCATTATATGTAACGCTGTCATTCATTATATGTAACATTGTCATTCATTATATGTAACATTGTCATTCATTATATGTAACATTGTCATTCATTATATGTAACGCTGTCATTCATTATATGTAACATTGTCATTCATTATATGTAACATTGTCATTCATTATATGTAACATTGTCATTCATTATATGTAACGTTGTTCTTCATTATATGTAACATTGTCATTCATTATATGTAACGTTGTCATTCATTATATGTAACGTTGTCATTCATTATATGTAATGTTGTCATTCATTATATGTAACGTTGTCATTCATTATATGTAATGTTGTCATTCATTATATGTAACGTTGTTATTCATTATATGTACAGTAACGTTGTCATTCATTATATGTAACGTTGTCATTCATTATATGTAACATTGTCATTCATTATATGTAACATTGTCATTCATTATATGTAACATTGTCATTCATTATATGTAACGTTGTCATTCATTATATGTAACGCTTCATTCATTATATGTAACTCTGTCATTTGTTATATGTAACATTATCATTCATTATATGTAACATTGTCATTCATTATATATACAGTAACGTTGTCATTCATTATATGTAACGTTGTCATTCATTATATGTAACGTTGTCATTCATTATATGTAACGTTGTCATTCATTATATGTAACGTTGTCATTCATTATATGTAACGTTGTCATTCATTATATGTAATGTTGTCATTCATTATATGTAACGTTGTCATTCATTATATGTAACGTTGTCATTCGTTATATGTAACATTGTCATTCGTTATATGTAACGTTGTCATTCGTTATATGTAATGTTGTCATTCGTTATATGTAACGTTGTCATTTATTATATGTAACGTTGTCATTCATTATATGTAACGTTGTCATTTGTTATATGTAATGTTGTCATTCGTTATATGTAACGTTGTCATTTATTATGTGTAACGTTGTCATTCGTTATATGTAATGTTGTCATTCGTTATATTTAACATTGTCATTCATTATATGTAACGTTGTCATTGATTATGTAAAACTTATACGGTACCAATTTTGATGCACCAGATGCGCATTTCGACAAATAATGTCTCTTCAGTGATGCTCAACCGAAATGTTTGAAATCCGAAATAACTATGAAGTTTTAGATCTAAATATGTAACGCTGTCATTCATTATATGTAACGTTGTCATTCGTTACATGCACAGTAACATTGTCATTCGTTATATGTACAGTAACATTGTCATTCGTTAAATGTACAGTAACATTGTCATTCATTGTGGGATAATGGGATATGTCAGCTTGCTCACATTCTCTTACGTTTGATATACTGAGGTAAACACAGAAAACAAAAGGAACACCATATCTTCTGAGCTAAGGACATATTGCATAGTTAGCTTCTTAGGGTTTAAGCCAACCACCTACTTCGTAGTCAGTAAGGACACATTGTGTAGATGTGCATATTCCCAGGAAATTCTGATTCAATAATTTTTTTTAGACTTATACCCCTTTTAAACTTAGAATTTCAAGCCAATCTGTCCATAATTTCGTGAAACTTTGTAGTTAATAAGGACACATTGTGTAGATGTGCATATGCGCAGGAAATTCTGATTCAATAACTTTTCTGGCGGTTATGCCCCTTTTGAACTTAGAATTTCGAGCCCATCTGTCCTGTTCTTGCAGTAATGCATAGCATTACCATTCATCATGTGAGACATTGCCAAGCAATGTTGGAGCCTGGGGTGTGTGAACTTGCTCATTTTTGCTTTCTTTCATTTTCAGTGTTTATATTGCCATCAACTGGTGACAATGTCCATACTCCATGATACAAAATTCATCCCATAAAACATAACAGACACCCGGCAGGTGCACTCATTGTCTCCGAACACGCCTAGACATTCAGGTGGTAAAAGTTCATCAGGACTTCTCCAAACATATTTCCCAACATGATTTTTGTTTCATCACTGAAAATGACTCAAGACCAATTTTCACGAACTGTCCATGTTCATTTCTAACGAAATAACCGCGCCCTACGCTCTCGGTTCACAAGAGATAGAGTAATTCGATTAGAAATAACTCGTCGTGTGTATTCGTCCGAACGAAGTCGTCTTCTAACAGTTCTTTCAGACACATTACATCCTGTTCTGTTGTTGAATCTATCCTCTGTTTCCTTCAACCCGTCTGAATAATACTCTGTCACACCGTTGTGTTGTCTTAGTTTTTCTTACCTCCACTTCCCTGCTTGTTTTCCATGTTTCCTCTCTCGTGCACTCTTCCCGTTCGCGCCGGTAAGTGAGAAAGTTTCCCAGTTTACTTTCGGAAGGTCGGTGGTCTCTTCCCAGGTACATTTTATCTGGGTTCTCTCTTCCACCAATAAAAACTGGGCGCCACCAGATAACTGAAAAAATGTTGAATGTGGCGGAAAACATGAATCAATCGTGCAAATCTTTTAAAAATTTCCTGAACAGTTCTGCTATTTAGATTTGTCAACTCCTGGATTTGTAGCTAGAATAACCGTTGTTTGACAGAGATACAATTATTTCTTTTTGCTCAGTGGTCAACTCTATTCCGTGAGGAGCCATTGTTTCTATGCATATGATAAATTTGTTTATCAAAGGGATATAATTCAGAAATAAAAAGAACAGGTACAAAACTTGAAAAACTTTCATTCGGATTAAATTGAATTTGATAAGGATCGTGTTTCAAGACGGAATTTCCCTTTCAACTTTCAAGCGTTTACATCAACGACGATGCCATTTTGCGGGCTCATCCATTGCCAAGTACTGCAAGTCCTTGTTAACTACAAAGCTTCATGAAATTCTGTTTAGTAGTTTCAGGGGAGTTCCGCAGACAATAACGGGATTAACGGACTGGTCAAAAACCCTCCGCAACTCTGTAAATATCGTAAATATATTACGTCATATTCGTCACAAGTGACGTTACAATTAAACCGCAATTTCCTAATGTTTACAACCACATCCAAAACGTGACATTTAGAAATGGTGTTTTAATTTCATTAAGAATTATTCAAAAATTTTAAAATGGCCCAAACATATATGTAAAACGTAAAGATGCTTTAATCAAGAATTCAAAACAAAAATTTAAAAACAGTCAGGTTTATTGCTGTCAAATTATGCTAAATGTATACATTTACATTCAAACATGATTTTGCTTTGACAAACTTAGCGTGATGTCACAATGCCCAAATAATGATTGTATAATTTTAACGTCTCTCGAGAGAATTTTTCACTCACATGAAAACGTCAACATTGCGGGCGAAGGGCTGTAAAATCTAGGCCTATGCTCAGCACTTACAGCCTTTGAGCAAGGAGGGATCTTTATCGCATTACACCTGCTGTGGTACGAGTCCTCGGTTTTTGCTGTCTCATCCGAAGGACCGCCCCATTTAGTCGACTCTTACGACACGTCATACTAAACAGTAACGTTGTCATCTTAATGCAAATTCAACCAATCGCCATGAAGAAAGCAGCCAAGGATATTTCATGAATGTTACAGATTGTTGACTGACAAGCACAGCCAGTTCTAGAAAATGGCATATCATAATGATACTTTCAAGAAATCGCATATAAACTACTGGTATCGCAAAACTACGCATGTGCAAAGAAATGATAGGTTCAAACATGACGCAAAATAAGCACATAATGTGGTTACTGTATATATCAATTCAAATCATAAATTTATTAATTTTGTCTGTGTTATAAATCTGCAAGAAGAGAGGAAATCAAAATCGTGCCTAGAAGACATTTGTATTTGTTCACATCTTTTTGAAGCGTCGTTAGACCGTTCTTTACATACTGATTCTACTAAGGATTACTCCGTTCATCTGATCAAGATAAAGGGCTCACCACGGATGTGTTAAGATGGAGGGTTCACGGCGGTGTGAACGGTCAACAGGGAATGTTTACTCTTCCTTGGCACCTGATTCTACCTCTGGTGTTCCAAGGAGTCCGTGTTTACCCAATATTCAATTTTGTATTCTTAATAAAAGGTGAAGATAACGAACAGTGATCAATCTCATAACTCCTATAAGCAATACGAAATAGATAGCTTGGCAAAAAACGGACTCCTGGACACACCAGAGGTGGGATCAGGTGCCTAGGACGAGTAAGCACACCATTTCGAATCAGATTGTCTCGGTATTTCACAATGTACAAACCATCTTTACATACAATTACTTCCAAACCCCTTTGAATAACCTTTTAACATAGAAATCGGAAAGTATCCGTTCTCCATCTGTCATGTCATGGAATGTTGAATTCACCTAGGCACCTGATCCCACCTCTGGTGTGTCGAGGGGTCCGATTTTGTATGCAACTCTTAATTTCGTATTTTTCATAGGAGTTAGGAGATTGATCGCTGTTCGTTATCTTCACCTTTTTATTTGTAGCAACCATGTACACGCGTACACACTTACCGGCAAAATATTGTTATACATATACTACATGAAGTAAAATTCAACTTTACTACATTCTAAAGGTAACAATGGCCATGTTCGTAGTTTGGAAATGTAAGTTATGGTATGTGAGTGTACTAAAGCACCCCTCTAATAGAATGTATGTTTGTATGTTGTTTTACCAATCTCTTAGATAAAACAGTAATTAAATCACTATGTACATCGGTCGAAAATTAGCCGATAGACGCCTATTAAAAATGTGTTGAAAATGTTATGGACATTAAAATTATATTTGCCTGTGATACCAACATTGTTAATGGATGGCCAGAAATAGGCAAACCTAACTCAAATGCTTAACGACAAGTGATATAATAAGGCAATGAACAATTAAAGAAATTGATTTTTGTTTTCAGTTGGTAGAGATCACAATATTAATGATGTCATTGACAATGTAAATATTTAACCCGGAGTATCCTGTTTCCGTTTCGATGTCGGGGTACACGCGTCACGCTTTGGGATGTTTTCATTCATGATTTCATTTCATTCATTTCTAACCATCAATGTAAACCTTATTTCCCCATCCCCTTTGATATTGAGAGTCATACATAGTCATTTTAACACTTTCATTCATAAAAAAAGCTTTATTGTGAAAATCGTTTTGCAAATATGAAATATCTCGAATTCTATCTTTAGAAACTTATTTGAACCGAACTGGAACAGCTGCGTGCAGGAAAAGGGATTTTGTTTAATTTTACAAAAGTATTAAATCGAAAATCGATGCGACTTAAAAAGATCTGTTGTAACTGCACATATTCGTCAAGGTTGACTGGACATTGAATGGAGAACACTTAAACACTAACGTTCTCTTTTCAGAGTGACGTACATCAACTTTGATTTTTTTCAGTGCAAAGTAAATAACTGTAGAAGTTGTTGAAAATTATTGATTTACTCGTATCCCTCTGGACAGATTTTCAGTTTCACCAACCAAAGAGAAGAGAAAAAATCCGAAATCAAGTTAACATCTCGGTGTTTTTCGAAAATACAAGCTCGTTTATTATTAAAATTTAATTGGATGAGCACTCATTTCCACGGGAATTAGTTAAGGACTGTTGAATTTTTATACACTAAATGCAAATATCGACATAGTTGCATGCATTTCTCTCGATATTAATTAATTCATTCGTTAAAATATGCTTTCATAACATGCACAATATTCTAATTGTTTTCATTTTGATAATTAAAACCATAGTTAAATTACAAATAGACGATATATTATTAATCAGCTGCGTGAGTGAAAGAAAAAGAAATATATTTAGACATGTTGAAAGTGATATGTTTGATATTAACCATTTAAGCAACTACTGAACACCGTTGAAGTAGTTCTGCTTTATTTGCAACAATGAAAACCCAAGCATACTTTTATCAAAATAGGAGCATTGACAGGCAAAGAATTGAGGGACAAGACAACTGTCAAGAATATCAGAGTTACTCGCCACGGGGGCTCTGTCAGCTTTTTTATCTGTCTCAAAATTGCTTAAAAACGACACTCCCGTAACACTCGGATTTTTTGTAATCTATTTGTGCAATATTGTAACCGGTACAGACTTCAATAATACTTAATTACATCCGTCGCCACTTTTTTATAGTAAGGCTAAATATTTACTCTCTGTTTTGTACCGAGCTATAAATCGGTCGTCCACATCAAGAAATGGTAAATTACTAGGGAGTGTGTCTCACCCAACTGGATATAGCATTATAACGTCACCATAGAGCGAGCTATTTAATACAACTGCAATTTACAACATTAAGAGGAAACTAATTTTAAATAATTAATAAACAAGAACTTGTCTGGGTTGATGTCAGTCTTCAAGCAGCACGTCTCTGTATTTTAGAAAATCTTAAAAATACATGTTGTGGGGAAAAAACCCCACTATGACCATAAAACAAACGAAAATAAAAATTCTTAAATATAATGCGTGAAAATTCCACACAAATGACAATCAACACTAGCTTTTTTTGCTTGCTGGCTTACAATACAAAATCGGATACAACTGCGTCTTAAAACAGAAGTGTACATATTAGTTTATATCGTTATCACAGTATATTTGTGATGCATTTAACACGATTTTTTGCAGGTAAAACGATTAGAATAACACAAAGAAAAATAGTTCCAACTCGGAATATATGAGCCGCTCCTAGCAAAAAAGACTCTTATCTTATCCCACGATGTCTTAAAACGTCATAAGGAAAAACGTTACATTATTTTGTTTTTGCATACTTTTAAGGCGTGACGTATCTGACATATTCTCTAAAATCGTTTTTTCATCTTCTTCATATGAAGAGTTCTTGTACGATTTCCAAAATAGGTTAAAATTGTATATTGTAGTAATATTATAACAAACTTTGTATACCGGTCTGGGTAGATCAGTGGTTAGATGACCGAACTAGTGGTGCACAGTCCTCAGTTCAATCCCCGATGGTTCCATGACCCCCCCCCCCCCCCCCCCCCCCCGCTATGTGTGCTAAAAATAATAACTTTATAATGTCCATAAATATACATATTTATGATTTTACTTGCAACAATCAGGAACTACATGTACATGTATCAAATTTTACTAAATCTAAAACAGACATGATCCCAAGATCTTTTTTGTTTTTGTGAAAACGAGATAGAAATCAAATGCCACGAAAAATCATATATCATTGAGAAACGTCGCGTTTGTCCTGTCGAAGGCCGTTTTGGCTCGGAACTACTCAATATTAAGTATTCCATTCAACGTTGAACATCATATTCTGAAAATTGATAACACCAACAAGAGATCTGTTTTGAATTCATTTGAGAGTTTACATGTACCTGTAGTTAAAGCAAAGGGGGTAGGATAGATTGATTGATTGTATTTTGCTCACTCGAGAATTTTTCACTCCTATGGAGACGTCACCAAGACCGGTGAAGGGCTTCAAATTCAGGCCTATGCTCGGCGCTTACGGCCATTGAGCAGTGAGGGTTCTTTAGCGTGACACACCTACTGTGACACGGGTCTTCCGTTTTTTAAGGTCATCTCCGATGACCCGTGACATTCACATCTGATGCCGAGCGTTTGGTGATGGAACTGTCACTACCTGTTTTAACGACTTAGGTGTGTTGCGGCCGGGATTCGAACCCCGCATGCGGGGCGAACGCTCTAACCTCTCAGCCACCGCGGGTAGGATAAAATACCACACGACAGAAGTTTTGATAGTTTAGCAACATGTTATATTTCCTGTTCCCCGTCTATCACATCCTTCAGTTGTCTATTTCTATGAACCTTTCACACACATTGATTATTGTTTTCGCACCCATGTACATTTCGATAAAGCCATTAAAGTGGTACTACTTACTGTGAGAAATATTCACACTGTAGGGAAACCAGAGATAGTTTATGTTAAGTGAGTACTGGACTGTATTGAGTGAGTACTGGACTGTATTGAGTGAGTACTGGGCTGTATTGAGTGAGTACTGGGCTGTATTAAGTGAGTACTGGACTGTACTGAGTGAGTACTGGACTGTATTGAGTGAGTACTGGGCTGTATTGAGTGAGTACTGGGCTGTATTAAGTGAGTACTGGACTGTATTGAGTGAGTACTGGGCTGTATTGAGTGAGTACTGGACTGTATTGAGTGAGTACTGGACTGTATTGAGTGAGTACTGGGCTGTATTGAGTGAGTACTGGGCTGTATTAAGTGAGTACTGGACTGTATTGAGTGAGTACTGGGCTGTATTGAGTGAGTACTGGACTGTATTGAGTGAGTACTGGACTGTATTGAGTGAGTACTGGACTGTATTGAGTGAGTACTGGACTGTATTGAGTGAGTACTGGGCTGTATTGAGTGAGTACTGGACTATATTAAGTGAGTACTGGACTGTATTGAGTGAGTACTGGGCTGTATTAAGTGGACTATAAGCTATCTTGTGTCCTTGGTAGAGACTTCATTGATGTCAATCTTCACAATGCATGCAGGCATTACGTATTCAATTTACAGTAGGATTTCCGTATTTGAGCACGCCTTGTGTGCATAATGATAATAACTTATTTAAGTCATGGGAGATTCTTCATTAGTGAACGGGAAAACGCATAAGTTTTTTCCCTCAATTAAATACACATTCTATTAAAGAAAGAAATTAATTTGCATAGTATATTGATGATGCCCCATATTTATGAAGCATGGATTTAGGCCAGGGAATTTTAGAAAACATGACATGCTTGGTACGACTCCCAATTCAATCTTTTAAATGCAAAATGTGAACAAAATTCCCCTTGAATACAAGATGCATGGTCAAGATTTTCGAAAATATACTTTCGCGAAAATATTCGCAATTAAGTTCTTAACGTTAACTTTCGACCATTTATAAAGTGAAGCTACAAAAAACATAATCTGAATTAGTAATGGGATATTTTCCTGAAAATAGAACACAAACGTCACTAGAAGAAGGTCAGATCTGGATGAAGAAAAAAATCAGCGATTTTATACGATTTAACAATATTATTCTAACTGATATGCATGAAGGGTTCGTTTTGGACATTAAATGATGGTAATTAATTTGTTTGATGCGCCTTTCAACAATGTTCATAAGTTTACATTTCAGTTAGATTAATTTCGTTTAAGAATTAGTGAATGTAAAGTGTATTAGCAATGCATATGAAGTTGAGTTGATGTAATGAGAGGATTCCGAATTTTTAACACGAGTAACCTCCGTTCTCTGTTGTACGACACATTCTGAATTGATGCTCTTCAGTTACACAAGCAATCCTAAGTTCTATTGGTCAAGTCCCTAGGTTTTCGACAGAATATCATATTGGACGTTGTAGCGCTTAACAAATTGAACTGGATTACCCCTACCACTTAGCTCACAAATCTATGTACATTTTGTGATTAATGATGAAGGTCCGGGTTTGATTCCCGATCCCGATGCCGTGACCAACCTAAGACGTTTATCAATAGCAGTTAAATATTGGAGGTTCTATGTCAAGGTGGACATTGAAACGATAAAAAAAAACCCTTCACTGTAACGGCCGTAAAAGCCACGAATAGGTCAAAATGTGGAATTTCTCCTAAAGCTGTTGACGTTTTTACTTTTCTCGATGCGGAAGGCCGGGGTTCGAATCCCGGCCGCGACAGACCTAAGTCGTTAAAACTGGTAGTGACAGTTCCATCGCATAACACTCGGCATCAGGTGTGAATGTCACGGGTCTTCGAAGATGACCTTAAAAATGGATGTCCCATGTCACAGTAGGTGTGGCACGCTAAAAAAAAATCCTCACTGCTCAATGGCCGTAAGAGCAGAGCATAGGCCTAAATTTGATGCCCTTCACCGGTCTTGGTGACGTCTCCATATGAATGAAAATTTCTGGAGCGGGACGTTAAGCAAGATACAATCAATCAAAATGGTTGTTTGGGTGTTGTTATACGTCCCGTATAACAACACCCAAACAGCCATTTTAACTTTTGATTTGTATTAAATCTGTTGTAATGTTTTAGAGTTCATGTGTCAACGGTGCGTAAACCAGTTGGAACTGGTAGCACTTGGTACGCCACTAAATCACGATCCATTATATCGTTACACTGTAACCAACAGGTGTCAATTTATGTTGATCTAGGATATTTCTTATTCTAACCCCAAGAAAAAAGAAACCACCACACTCTCATTTCGTCCCGTAGGGATCCGGGTTAGAGTAAGTCCTCAGTACCCCTTGCTTGTCGTAAGAGGCGACTAAATGGGGCGGACCTTCGGATGAGACCGCAAAAACCGAGGTCCTTCGCCGGCAATGGTGACGTCTCTATATGAGTGAACTATTCTCGAGAGGGACGTTAAACAATATACAATCAATAAATCACACTCATTTCAAGATCCGGGTTAGAATAGGTCCTCAGTATTCCCTTGCTTGTCGTAAGAGGCGACTAAATGGGGCGGTCCTTTGGATGAGACCGCAAAAACCGTGGTCCCGTGTCACAGCAGGTGTGGCACGATAAAGATTCCTGCCTGCTCAAAGGCCGTAAGCGCCGAGCATAGGCTCAAATTTTGCAGCCCTTCACCGGCAGTGGTGAGGTCTCCATATGAGTGAAATGTTCTCGAAAGTCCCTTTTTTAAAATTTTATTTTTAATCAATCAAACGAATCCCGCTCGCGCCAGTAAATGAGAAAGTTTCCCAGTTTACTTTCGGAAGGTCGGTGGTCTTTTCCCAGGTACATTGTATCTGGGTTCTCTCTTCCACCATTAAAAAATGGGCGCCACCAGATAACGGAAAAATTGTTGAGTGTGGCGGAAAACATCATTCAACCAATCAATCATTTAAACTATTATTTTTTTCGAGTGCAAAATTGTCATTATTTATTTCCACTGCTTGTATTAAACTTTTTTAAAACATATATTGTTAGAAGACATGATTATGTATCTATTTCATGCAATGATTGATTTGTGTTGCTTATCTTGTATTGCCACTAATGGACAAATCAAGTTTATTGAATAAATCTTGAACTAATTTTAATTTAAGTGCAAAAGGGTCATGTTTAGAACACTGTAGCTCAATAACAAGCATTGCGACCGCAGTTTTTCTTTTTAAAGCGGTAAGCATAACTTGCGCTTTATTAATTTTCCTTCAATGTAGAAATCAAAAATACAATTCCCAAAATACTGACATTACCCCAATTTGTTTATTAGAATAAAGTTGGACAATACGCTTTTTATATAAAGGCGGAAGTCGACCCAACCTACATATAGTATATCGTGTAAGATGAATAGTTCTATATTACTTGAATTTCATTTCTAGAATATATCAATCTCAAAAAATTTCGTGAAAACATCTCTCATTTCATATTTTCAAACAAACATTCACGACTTTGAAGGTTATTTTCTTTCAAATGCGACATCAATCCATTTTTTCGTGATACATGGTGTGATAGGTCCTGTTTTTAATCATGAAAGTAGATGTACCACGTGTTGAGATCTTCATATGACATTTATGTCCAAAATTTCTATTCCTTTCAAGACAATATTGGATGCGGTAAAATATGTGTACTGAACCAACAGCGTGATTTCTTGTGTATATTAAATTTGTAACCATAGCTACCAGAATTTCCATACATTCCTCTTCTTGCAGGCTATGAACGGATGTGTGCTTCGTAATTAAGAAAGCATAAGGAAAAAAATGTGATGGAAATAGCTGTTATTTCACACCGAACTATATGCAGACTCTGTCATATAAAAATAGCACAGTTCAGGAAACTGTTATGATGATTCAAAAACGATATTCGGTGTTAGTGGAGATGATGCATTGCATTTTGTTACTTATAAGTAAATTACCTCGATCAACATTTTTTGGGGACAAATTGCCTCTTAGTCATCAATTCCCAAACAGATATATATATGTAGTAGCATCTTTGTTATGGAATCGAACGTATACATATGATCTTTATTAGTTATTAGCTGTGTAACCGACATCCTTAATGAGAGAACGGCAGACATTAACATGGTTATCACTAGGCGCGTTTCTTTCGTGGATTTCACAGGTTTACTGAATAAAAAACTATCTAATTCTAGTTCTTTTATCTCGCTGCACATTTTCTTGGAAATCGAGTGTTAACAGGTAATCTGACAGGTGTGCCTTTCATGCTGAAAATACATCTGATTATGTGTCAAACACAGACACATGGTAAACAATCAGAGATTGCTAGCAGAAAGCTGTAGTCAACGGCATTAATCATTAATCGATATTTAACATCTCTAAACTATGCATATGCTTTACACCCTAGCTTGTTTCTATATTAATATATATATATATATAATTTTTATAAGGTGAAATTGATACAATGACGCAAATTTTAAGAGTTTTTCGAAAAAATTAAGTTCTCCCAATAAAGTAATTCAAGAAATCAAAAGATTTTGTCATTCATTTCTCCGGGAGTGGAAGAAATTATTGCTTCTTTTATCGTTTAGTACATTTTTTTTAACACAAGATACCACGATTTACCTTAAATTTGAAAATTTTAGGGACGAGCGCGCCGGCTGCGCCCCTCCCCCTTAAATCCGCCACTACCTACACCTTGTTGATCAAATGGAATCGTCCGGATTGTTTTTACTACCGTATGCTGGTAATTATAGATTCAATATAAGAAATTAATAAATGTACATTGTATAGATCTATTCATTGAAATATTCAAATACAATAACGATCTACATATGTAACAGTCCAACGATGAATTTATTTAGAATAGAAGAAGAAAAATGGTAAAAACACAATATATTGATTAAAGGGCTATATTAACATACACAATATGTGTATCTAACTTTATAAGTCACTCAGTTTATTGAATTTTCAGACTGATTTATAACCTACTAAAAAAACAGTATAATGACAGCATTAGAGCTGGTAGTTAATTTTTAAAGATCTGAGGTCGTAGCTTTTCTTTTTCTGGCAGTTTTCCCCCTGCTTTTTTAAGTCTTTAAATCTATCTTTCCCCCTCTTCCTTTTGGTCCTTTTTCGCTATTTACTGTTGATAAATTTCATCAGACATCAAAAGACGATGTTTAGTGATTTTCTTGTTGCTTACATTTTTGGTCTTTTTGTCTTCTGATTTTGGGAGGTCGAATGCCGAGGAAATATCATTGTTCCATGACTTTAGATCTGAATGAACTTCCTACTCTAGTGTAACTTGCAAATTCTCTCCCTCTTCAATCAGAATTTGCAAGTTACCACCGATCAAAAGTTCATACAATTCCTCTGGGTTGTGTAATGTCACCGCCTCACTAGTGTCGCTGCCTGTGGCTATCACAAAGTTGCGGCGGCACCTGGTACGGCGGCGACCTGTGTCACCTCCGGCACTGTGGCGACCCCCGGCACGGCGGTAACCCTCGGGACTGAGGCGATTCCCGGCACTGTGGCGACCTGCGGGGCTGCGGTGACTTTCGGCACTGTGGCGACCCCGACACTGTGGCAACCTCACTGGGACTGTGGCGACCCTCGGCACGGCGGTAACCCTCGGCACGGAGGCGATCCCCGGCACTGTGGCGACCTGTGCGGCTTCGGGACTGTGGCGACCTCTGGGACTGCGCTGACTCCCGGTGATATATAGTAGCCTTTTCCCCTAGCCATCTTTTCCCCCGGAAAAATGGCTATATAGTAGCCCCCCCCCCCCCTTCGGAAAAATGGCTATATAGTAGATTTTCCCCCACGAAAATGTGACTATATAGTAGGATTTTCCCCCTTTTATAGCCAGATTACCCCCTAGGAAAACCTACTATATCGTAGATTTTCCCCCTTTTTTCCTTCCGGTTACGTTTACGGCGGACCATTCCCATACATATTTTTTTCCATTCTGAAATTAATCCCTTTCTGGCTATTCATTTCTTTTTTTTTTTTATCCTAAATGGAGAGTTAATTTCCAAATTCCCTAGATTGGGATTTTTGGAAATATTTATTATTCAACAAACATTTCATTCAGTCTTATAGGCACCTGATCCAACCTCTGGTGTGTCCAGGGATCCGTGTTTTTGTATTGCTTATAGGAGTTATGAGATTGATCACTGTTCGTTATCTTCACCTTGCATGTAAAACAATAAAATATTTAGAATGTAAAATCAGAATATTTCGTGCTTGTAAAACAGCACCTATTTAGGCAACTCAGAATTTGTTTGTTAAACAAATAAGTATTTATCGTACGAGAAATCAAAATTGTTTCTCTCCATTTGATTAACACAAAAGCTTTCCATACAGATAGTGGAGTAAAACTTAAATTCTACAACTCTCTTGATTTTCTACCCCTGATTCCAAATTGCCGCTACTAAGGAATCGACTCGCTTTCTCGCCAGACATGATTCTTAACACCTCATTGGGATTTTTCAATTGAATTAGAGGTTTTTGAGAGGGACCCCCCCCCCCCCCCACCCCAACTGCTCTCGGGTCATTGATGGATTAATAGATGTGAACATGTTATCGATATATAATCGTAACTATTCCAGGCGGTGCAACTCCCAGCTGTACTGTCAGTACTTTGATTGATACATATTCGTTTACAAAATTTCTCCAAAGATGAATTTATTTTTAATCTGACAGATGTACAACGTCGTTATAATGATCTAGTCTGTCGATACAATACAACCTATCTTTGGGTCAAATGAGGTGTTGCTAAAACGCGGAACGGAAAATATTTTATAAAATAATTTTATGAGGAGGTCAGCATTTTGTAAAATCAAAGGTGTTTACGAACAAGGGAAGCAGAAATTAGAGAAAGGGAAGTCATCCATAGTTTCATATACTTCATACTAATGCATATGTAATTAAAAACCATTAACTTACCATGAAAAGTCATTTTCTGCCCCCCCCCCCCCCCTCCTTCCCGATTGTGACAGTATGTTGTTTCACAAATAAAGAATAAAAAAATAGAATATACATATTGAAAAAAGACTTGAATTATAATTTAACCCCTTTCAAATTCACAGGGGACAGTCGGGGAAACTCAAACTCTCACAACCAAACATAATTCAATTAGTTAACCGCCGTAAAATGGCTGAAATATAGCCAAAACGGCGTAAATTCTCAATCACACACACACACCCCCCCTCCCGCGAAAACAACATTATAAAAGCAAGGTAAAGATAAAGTAATTTCTTCAACGATTTTAAATCGACCTTCAGTTGCTTTTATTCGAACTAGATATTTATAAAATATTTGAATTTAGTTCTAAACCTGGTATAATATACATTTATGTATCACATCAAAGAAAGCGAACGAGTCCGCATCCTCACAATGCCATAGGTCCTGAGTTTATTACGAATCCAGTGTGCATAAAAGGTTTGTCTTATTTGGGATGAATTCGTACCTGCGGACTAGTGTTGAACCCGAAGAGATACAGCGGGGAAGAAGGATTGAAACAGAACCAATAAAATCTCAGGTGAAGGTTACGATCCGTAGAATGGAATAAACATATTTATTTCATAATAATTATATGAAATAGTCAAAAGGCTAACAGAGAATTTATGCTTGAAAGGAGTTAAAAGGTCATCTCATTAGTAATCTAAATGTTAAGATACATGTATTTAGTTTAGAAATAAACTACCAGAAGTCCCCCCTATTTAGGATTGAAGTGCTGCGGTCACTAAGTCAAAATAATAAATCAAACAGATGTTTAACTTGTTGACTTAATATGATCATGAATTATTGTTGTTTAATACATACCACACTCCCTGTTGTAGGTACATGTACACACATAGTCACATGCACGGTATTATGTGTAAATACATGTACATGTGCGTTAATGTCGTTTTGCCACGTGTGTTCTTCCCACGTTCTACTCTTAGTGTAGCTGTTCGCTAACAAATCTGTATATGCCGAACTTTCAAAACTCTTTTAAAACTCTTAATTTTTAAATTCTTATACAAACGTTTACTTCGCTTAATCAATTAATGATGCAGAATTTTAAGATAAAATTGTTTTACCACTTGTAAACAAACTCCCAAAGTTTTGATTTTAATCAAAATAAAGCAACCCCCCCCCCTGAATTTTTTTGTGAGTGTTAGATACATTAATTGTTCTAATTCTTAAATTTCATTCCTTTCCGCGTTTTAGCAGCACCCGGTCAAATGCTGTCTGATGTGTTTCATACCGATTGTTAGGCCGTTCTTGGCACACTGATTTAACTATGGATTACTCCGTTTACCTGATCAAGATATAGAGCTAACAGCGGGTGTGACCGGTAGAACAGGGGATGCTAGACACCTGATCCACCTCTGGTGTGTCCAGAGTCCGTATTTACCCAACTCTCTATTTTGTATTGATTATTGGAGTTATGAGATTGATCATTGTTCGTTATCTTCACCTTTCACGTAGTGTAGTGCAAATCAACAAACACAAAACAAATCTGAGCACTATTCGCACCCTAACCCTACTTCGGAATAAATTTCATTAGTTCATTTACATGATAGCACAGGTATATACAGGTATACTATCCACGGCATTCAGTAAATACAAGGGGTATACTCAGACTCGTATGCTGTCGTGAAATTTAAAAAAAAAATCATCGATATCAGAACAAGAAAAATGTAACGTCCGACCAATAGAAATCCATTTTCACATTTCGTACCGATCTAGGTCAACAACTACACTAAATTTGGAATAAGGAAGTCCTCAAACGCTATTTGCAGATGTAACTGAGGACCCCAATTACAGGTTCATTTATTATTCTACAAATAAAGAATATAAACAGATATTAATAATTTCTGTTCATAGAACTAAAATGCGATAGGACAACCGTCAATGAAGAGATTTGCAGGATTGTCTCAATAGGGCTTCGCTGTAGTAATAAATAACTTCCTGACTTGCGCGTCAATAAGACATAAACTGGATTACTTCCGGATGTTGCTCTAACGAAACTGAAGTGATCGCCCACATTTTGCAGATAAAATTTATTTCGACAAATTAGAGTATACTTAATGTCGGGAAATGCAACAGTAAGTCTTGTTGTAATATCAGATAGCATTCCCTATTCAAGAAACAATTATTCCGTTCGTTTTCTTCATTTCAATTAGTGTTGTGGCTAAATATTCCCGCAGCACACAATTTGTGTTGCATTTTTGGTAAGGTAATATTTTTTACACAAGAGGCCAAATGGCCACAGCGCTCACCTGAGCCACCTTGGCCCTGCTATTGTTCAGCTATTAAGATTTTAGCAATGTTTTTTCCCATAAAAGAATTTGACCCCATATTGTGGTCACAATGGGTCATGCCATAACCATGCTACAAGTTTAAAGGTTGTTGCCAATGATAAAGCTTATGCTAGGTAGGCAAAACGTCCTTCACAGGGTCAAATCAATGATATTGAACAAGTGGATAGGACTCGTCAAATATAATTTCATTAAGCAGGACAAAGGATCACAGGTAAATACTTTGGAACTGTAAAATAGATGTTGCTTAATAGAATAGAATAACAATATATTAAAGCCCTTACTATGAATGCGCAAAATTCTATCGTGAATTATTTAAACAACAATTAAGTCCAAGGAGTCTAAGTAATACTAGAACCAAATAAGAACTGAACAGGATTTGTCTCATGACGTATTTATACCAAATGTCAGTTGAATATATTCATTTGTAGCAGAAATAGAGAATTGAGACTAAATTAGGACGGAAAATGGTAAACTATCAGTGGCGGATCTAACGGGGGCGCAGCCGGGGCACCCTCCTAAAATTTTTCAAATATAAGGTAAACCGTGGTATCTTGTTTAAAAAAATGTACTAAACGATAAAAGAAGCAATGATTTCTTCCACTCTCGGAGAAATAAATGACAACATCTTTTAATTTTTTGAATTAATTCATTGGGAGAACTTAATTTTCTCCAAAAACCTTAAAATTTGCGTCGTGTTATTAATTTCACCTTCTTAGAAATAATAGAAAATAGTACAAATGACAACATAGGAGACATATTTCAAGCCCTATAAAATCTGTAAAATCCAGGAATTTCCGGGGGCTTCGCCCCCTGGGCCCCACCAGGGCTTTGCCCGGGACCCACTGGGGGCCTCATGGCGGCCCCAAGACCGACTCCCTACTTCATAAATTGGCGCCCGCCGTAACTAATTCATGGATCCGCCCCTGACTATGGCATGGACATATAAACAAGAGATCCATTGGCCTTAATAATCGCGTAAGTAGAACATAAATGAGAATGTTGTGTTGAATTCATCTGATTCTAGCTAGTCATAAGCAATCTTTATCCTAATATCTCATCGCGTGAACACTTCACGAACAGTATGCCGGTGTGAAACGTTGCAGTTCATACATTTATGTATTGTCAAGAAGTCCATGGGCCATATCGCTCATACGAGTCACCTCGGTCAGACCTGCTGTTGTATCAACAAGAAGTCCATGGGCCATATCGCTCATACGAGTCACCTCGGTCAGACCTGCTGTTGTATCAACAAGAAGTTCATGGGCCATATCGCTCATACGAGTCACCTCGGTCAGACCTGCTGTTGTATCAACAAGAAGTCCATGGGCCACATCGCTCATATGAGTCACCTCGGTCAGACCTGCTGTTGTATCAACAAGAAGTCCATGGGCCATATCGCTCATATGAGTCACCTCAGTCAGACCTGCTGTTGTATCAACAAGAAGTCCATGGGCCACATCGCTCATATGAGTCACCTCGGTCAGACCTGCTGTTGTATCAACAAGAAGTCCATGGGCCACATCGCTCATATGAGTCACCTCGGTCAGACCTGCTGTTGTATCAAAAGAAAGGTCACTAGAAAATGAGAGCCCTATCATTCACCATTCAAACTTTATGAGCAAGGTGTAAACTTCAGGCAGGACACACCCACCTGAATTTGTTCACGGGCTTAAAAACTTCAATCCACACAAGAACGTTTACATAATTCCCTGTATATTCCTTAATATTTTGATCTCATTTTGAGGCCTCACCTTGCCCCAGGGGCTCATAAATTGCACGAACACAGAATTTGCAATATCTGAATATGCTTGTATATTAAAGAGACACTACAGCTCATTTTGCGTAAAAATCATGAAATCACTATTTTCCCAGCGCTTTTTCAATTTTTGTTGCATTGTTGAATGTATGAACTTTGCGAAAATAACACTTATTTAAAGTCAAACATTCTCATTTTAACGTAAAATTTAATACTTTTTGATGGCCTATACAAAAAATTATCGTGTCTCCTCCTTTCGGTCTTCAGACGCATGCGCATAGACAGTAAACAGTGCAGCATGTCGTCCATGAGAGAAAGTGTAGTGGATAGATCCAGAATTTTGACAGATTCTGTGAGAAAAGAGGTTAAAATAAAATGAGATAAAACTCATATGTGAAATAAAATTGACCTTGCGATCAGTATGACTGTTGGAAAACAAAGGGCTAGGAGAAACGATTGTAACTCAGTGGTGGATCTAGGATTTCTGAAAGGGGTGTGTGAAAATCAAATATTAGCCAAAGTAATGGGCTTTCTGGGTGCAAAATTTGGATTTTCACTCACAATTTGTGGCGAGAGGGAGGGGGGTCCTGCCCCCCCCTAACTCTGCCATTGGGACAAGCCGCGAAGACACTGTTTTAAAAGTAAGTGCTATTTTTATCTGAACACGACACGTGTTAGTTGTAAAAACATCGGTCAATTGGAACATGGAAGGGTTTCTGTTGAAACAATGATTTATATAATTATTTATTATAAGGAGCAGGGAATAATCTTATACTTGAAAGGTGTGGACCCCTTTGAAGGGGAATTCACAAATAATTTCCTACACAACACCTTTGCTGTCATTCAAAACCACGTGATGTAAATAAGCATTCAAAAGTCCGAGTCAGCATGAAGAAACCTTTGAATTCCGCACGATCTTCAAAGTGCATTTGAGAGTAAATTGTTGCATCCCAATTGTTCAAAATTGTCAGTATCGATATGATATATATCATTTTATCAATACGTGTTTTCAAAAACACTTTATTAAAATGTGGAAAATGAGCTGTAGTGTCTCTTTAATGAAAGGTGTAGATAACGAACAGCGATCAATCTCATAACTCCTATAAGCAATACAAAATAGAGAGTTGGGCAAACACGGACCTCTGGATATACCAGAGGTAGGATCAGGTGCGTAGGAGGAGTAAGCATCCCCTGTCGACCGGTCACACCCACTATGAGCCCTATATCTTCATCAGGTTAACGGAGTTATCCATAGTCAAAGTTAGTGTGCCAAGAACGGCCTAACAATCGGTATGAAACACGTCAGACAGCATTTGACCCAATGATAGGTTGTATTGGCGAACTAGATCGTTATAACGACCATAGAATTTGCGAAATGCTGACTTTAAACGATACTGTTGCAACCCCTGTACCATCAACTTGTTTGTCAGTAGCCTGCTTCGATTTAAAAACTGACCATAAGCAGAAGAAGCTCTTGCGTATCGAATTAGTTGAGATATATAAACACCACATGCAGATGATAATGGAATATTGCTACATAAATATGAGAAGTTGACGATGGAGAAACTGAAATCATCCCGCTTGTAATAAAGTTGAGTTTTTAGTATGCCGATAATATCTACTTTCAATAAAATATCTAAGTATGAAGCAGAAGTAGACGACTCTGTGGTGTCTTTTAATTCGAGTTCACTGGGATATATTGAATCGACATATGAATGAAAATTATTATTAATTGATAATACGTAGTCGGTATATCTAAATGTCGAATTGAAGGCCACAGCAAGATATTTTTAGCCGAGTTGCAACGAAGTTGAACTCGGCTATTGGTTTGGTGATGCGGGCGGGCGATTGGGCTTCAACAATTGGTTTCCGGATGATAACTCGAAAAGTTTACAATCTAATCAAATGAAACTTTGATATATTGTTGGGTATCAGGTAAGAAAGACCCCTATTGATTTTGGAGAACAAAGGAAAGGTCACAGTGACCGAATATAGAATGAAAATTTCAGAAATATTTGGTTTCCGGATGATAACTCAGAAAGTTTAAATCCGAATCAAATGATACTTAAAGATATTGTTTTGTACCAGGTAAGAAGACCCCTATTGATTTTGGAGAAAATATGTCAAAGGTCAAGGTCAGCGACCGAAAATAGATTTAAAATTCCAAAAGATTTTGGTTTCCGGAGGATACCTCGAAATTTTTTAATTTGAATCAAATGAAACTTAAATACATTGTTGGATACCAGCAAAGCAAGGGCCCTATTGATTTTGGAGAAAAAAGGTCAAAGGTTAAGGTCAGAGTGACCGAAAATAGATTGAAAACTTCAGACCAATATGGTTTCTGGACAGTAACTCGAAAAGTTTAAAACTGAAATTAGTTCTTCACAATTATAAATATGCCACATCATTCCTGACTTTACAATGTATCCCATGCAACTCGGCTCATGCACCCCTGGGTGCATATATTGATTTTTTCTTCTCGCGTAGAAGTTTTTGAATAAATTCTGCTTCATAGGAATATAAAAATAGGTCAGCTAACAAAGGAGCACAATTCGTGTCCATGGGGAATCCAACAGACTGCTGGAAGACCTGATCACCAAAGACCACAAAGATATTGTTAAGGAGGAACTCTAGCATACTTTTTATTTCCACTTTAGAGTACTTGTGCGTGGAATCAAGAGTGGCGTCTAACAACGTAATATTTTGGATGACCGATCCAATTTTGTAGAAGAAGCAACTGTCTATGATATCAAAAAGTCTAGTCTTCAATTTATCGTGAGGAATGGTCGTGTAAAGTGTTGAAAAGTCATACGTTTTGATGTTGTTGATTTGAGAAAGGTTTTGCGATTTCAAGTTTACCAAAAGTTCTTTAGAATAGTGTAGAATCCACATTTGATTTACACCACTTCTGGTATACATATGTATGTAGTCGCACAGTACGTTTTAAGTTTCTCCTTCACAGCTGTTAATACTTCGTGAGGAGCAAAGATTTAAGATAGGGCTTGTACAACGTTTACTGAATCCAGCAATGTATCTTTGTAAGTGTTTTCATGAAGTTTAGGAATCCAGTATAGGTACGGTAACTCATATCCGTCCGACCCATTGACTGGGATATTAATGTCTAAAACTGAAGCATGGTTTTGAAGAATTTTGTCTTTTGAAAGGGCAGTTGGAATATAAGTACAATTACCAAAAGTGTTGTAATTATGAGCCTTACAAACAAAGACAATGTTGTTACAAACTTTGTAAGCTGGAACCAAAGTATATTGCTCATGTAACCTATCTAATTCTTTTATCACTTCAGGTTTACTAAACACAGAAGGATAGATGGTACGTATTTTAGTTTTCATGTGTCTAATGCGGAATTGTAATAGTCCTCCTTTACATTTAATCCATTCTGACAATGTATCAAGTTCTTCTTTTTCATATTTAGCTCATCGTCTGGCATAAACCTCGATAGAATTCGTAATAATTATATAATATGAGTAACAATGACCCTGTTATTCCTGAGAAGAAGAGTTTTAAAGATTGTCTCTATATATTACTTTGTAAAACTTTGATCCCCCTATTGTGGGGGGTAATTTCAACAAACTTGAATTTACACTATGTCAGGAAGCTGTCGTGTAAATTTAACTATTCTGGTCCATTGGTATTTGAGAACATATTTTTGCCTATTTTTGATTATCCCCCTTTGTTTGGGTGGAGCATGGGCCTTCAATTGAACATACTTGAATCCCTTTTTTCTACCAAGTTTTATTGAAAATGATCCATTGGTTCTTGAGAAGATTTTAAAAAGTTTTTACGAAATATTTACTAATTCTTAAATATTTCCACTGCAAAAACGGTGTGGCATTTCATTGCAACAAACTTTAATCCTCTTTACCCAAATAAACATTTGTGGCAAGTTTGGCAGAAATGCATTAGCCATGTGGTTCTGGAGAAGACGTTGAAAATGTTGAAAGCAAGACAAAACAAATGATCAGAAAAGCAAACTTGGCTCAGATGAGCTAAAAATCTATTTGTCCGCGAGTTTATTGCTTTATTGACGCTGTATTCCAAAGATGACGGTTTCACAGTAAAATAGATATTGTCAAACTATATTCCAAAGATGACGGTTTAACAGTGAATCTGAATAAACTAAATAGATATGATCAATCTATTCACCTTTTTACACGTTCTATAGTTTTTGTCATGCACATAAATGTCATTTCAAGTTCTTATTTGACATTTATATTCTTAATTCTGCTGCTTCTACCAACAAGCTTTTAGTAAAAAAAATAAACATGTACTTGTGGAATTTAGTCGAGGATGTATGTAAACTATTCATAATAGATTATTAAAACAGGAATGTTAATTAAGTATATTAATTTATTTTGATAATGAGACCTCACGTATCCAACGACCCGTGGTTCAGTGCGCTTCAGTGCTTTTCCCCAGTATAATTACTCTTCCTGTGCCGCTCGGCCTTGGCTGTAATTTCACTCTCATAATAATGAGAGCGTTGTGCCAGCAGAATCTTAAGATTTAGTTTGATTTTAAAAAGAACGTTATGTTCACCCATAATTAAATACTCATCGGGATCAAAGTACAATATTCACCGAGCTCTACGGACTCGAAATACAATATTCACCGAGTTCTACGGACTTGATGAGTATTATACTTCAAGTGTAGATAAGCATTGAATTACAAAAAATGGCAATAATTGTAAAGTATAATGATAATATATGTAATATACTATTTAATACTGTTACTGGCTACAGTTGTGGTAATATCTGGAGTGCTATTGCGTACATATGATAGCAATGTGCCAAACATTCATTTGTGATCCCTAATTGACATTATTAATGTATTTTACAATGTATATGATTAAGATTTGTACTTCATGCAAGGTGAAGATAACGAACAGTGATCAATCTCATAACTCCTACAGCAATACAAAATAGATAGTTGGGTACTTCATCTGATGCTTTGCCTGAATAAACATAATAATAATAATAATACTGTTTACATGTGAAATAAAACATTGGTTTGGAACTTAACCCAAATTAGCTGACAAACATGTATTGCAAAAGCAGTAATAATCTTATTTTTGTCTCTGTTGTATTAGTTTCAATCACCCGGATGTATCTGTTCATTAATTATGTTGTATACAACGTTTTATAAAATATAACACCCAATAACATTAATTAAATTTATTGAAATTTAATAAAACATGCAGGTATTATCTTAAATAAATAATTTTGGCGATATTGGGCGTTCGATGTGACACTCGCTATTTGCAGTATCATGTTATATATGGTGGTCTAGGAATATGATAAAGACACCCACAGCATGATGTTTCCATGGAAAGCCTTTCAAGTTTGATATGCGTTTGTGTGATTGCTGTAAAATGCAAATGGCGATTACCACATTAAAACCCAAATGACTCATCAAAACTGCCTACACAGGTACATTATGTTTGGATCCACACACTTGATCCATCCCCTTTAATGCGCAAACCTAATAATGAATATGTGCAGTCAATATGTAGATTTTGTTCGTAGATTTATAGATTGATTGATAGGTGGAGAATAGATAGGTCGATAGCGCTTCTTGAAGTATGTTGGCGTGAGGCGTCATAGTTCATGCCCTCAAGTATTTTCACAAATTTGAATTTTATTTCTATATATCTACTCATTCCCTAATGTAATTTTTCACTTTGATTACTCAATGGGGAAGAGGTTATGTTAGTGGATTGTGATAGGTGTGTTATGCTTACTTGACGGTTTTGTGAAAAGGGGCACCACTTGTAAACCACAAACCATTCTAGTTTGCTAAACCTTTGGACCTGAAATCGATAAAGGTCTTCCCTGTCGGGTGGAAGTTTGCTGATTCCATAAGCATT
The DNA here is from genome assembly GCF_947568905.1 of Ostrea edulis. Lineage (NCBI taxonomy): Eukaryota > Metazoa > Mollusca > Bivalvia > Ostreida > Ostreidae > Ostrea > Ostrea edulis. The sequence goes on from NC_079172.1 coordinate 9,949,466, forward strand.
GTTAAGTTTACTTGACCTTGGACTCCAACATTGGTAGGGGTCACCTCTATGAAACTTGATGACTTACGGTGGTGAGGAAATTGAAACCAGGAAACCAGTCCCCTATACATGTATATCACCGTCCTGTATACCAGAACTTTGACTCCCTCCCACAATCATTTTAGTGGTCATTCTGATCCCAAGACGAAAATGTCTGTGGAGTATAGTGAAAAGAAAATCACTTCAACCCTGAAATCCGTTATAGCGACTACATGTGAAAAGGGAAATAACTTAAGCCCGGAAACCATTCCGTTTCGCGGTTGCTTTGTTGCATTGGCGTTCGCACTACGACATGGATGTAGTGAGTTTCAGGCCGCTTTTGCCATAGTTCTGTCAAACCCAGGATACAAATCTAGGTAGTGACTGCGCTAGACATTGAAAATTGAGAGTCGTGGGTCTTTCGAATGAGATCTTTTTCTTTTCACCTTAACCGATGTCCACTGTAACGCCAGACACTTGTACCCTACTTCACAGCTTAGTTGCGGTGATATAAATATATACTTTATCCAGTAAACTTTTGTAACTTAAATGTTCAAGTAGTTGAAATTTAAAATCAACACAAGACATATATATGGTATCAACGGAGAGGGGGTGTAGTAACGACTGGGGCCGTCTTGAGGCCTCACATAGATCAATGGCGGGGCACAGGGATCGAAAATCCCTAAAACTGCCGAGTTCTGACAAAATGTGTCGTTAGTTAGACATAAATGTATCTCTGATCATGGCATTTGCGTTTTATTGAAGGAAGTCCATGATACATTTATTTTCAAAAGGATAATCTTTGAAAGGGGCGTGTGTAACCATTGGCGGATCTAGAGGGGTTTATGAGGGCTGCACTCCTCCTCCTCCTCCGCTTTTGTTGAATATTGTACGTTTTAAAAAGGGTCATGTTTGGGTCTTCGGTCCCCTTTCTTGAGTGGAATAGGTACAAATTTAAGTTATAACCGTCTTTGAAACTGGTAATTATAGGGTACAGGTGTACCTATGGTAACCATGGGTATGTATACATAAGTTTAGTTGCCTTTACTGTTGCTGAAAGATCTACTGTCCAAGGGAAAACTCTAAAAAGGCAGGAAAAATCCCGTGCCTAAAGATACTCGGACTCGTCTTAATTAAACGTCGATTTACGATACCATAATGGTCAATACATTATTTGACATAATGTCAACTTTCCACTTTTGGACAAAATGAATATCGATAAGCTCATTCCCTTATGTAACATGTGTTTCCTTGGTTGTTAAGCTGATAACTTAATTTGTATCGATCCTTGACTATTCCTGTTTAACGACTATTGTGTGCTTTTATCGTAATATTTATTAACAACTAACAACTTCAAGATATGGATTTAAGATATTAATTTATGGACGTCCTTACATTAAGGCATGCTTTTTAGGTTTGCATACAAGAGATCTGAGGGCGGTAACGGTAACCTGAGTAACACACAACGAAAACATTGGAATCAGACGTCACATCATGCCAGAAGACCAAGTCCAGTAGAATTAGGGTTGGACTTGTGAATATTTTATACAATGTATATATAAGAACGTCAGGTCTGTAGCTTTTCATCAATATCGCCAACTTTCTGTTAAAATCATATAAACCTATATTCAAAGGGAATGTTGATGACTGTAATCACGCTTAATAATAAATATAATGGTTTCTATCACACTTGAACTGCACGTAATTTTGAGTGAATTTTTATCATAGGTACAATGTACTCTTGCTCTCTCTCTCTCTCTCAAAACTGAAAAAAGTAATATTTTGTGTTTCATTTGGACCAGCGAATTTTTCTTTGGTTAAGTAACTGTCCAGATACAAAGTCCAGAATGGCCAGTGCTCAAAAATGTTTTGTTGAAACGTCACAGGTTGATGTTGAGTGTACGTTTTATAACGGAACGTTCATTTTTATGTCACCCGAGTAAACTCAGGTGACCTGTTGCAATTGGTTGGCGTTGTCCCTCGTGCATTATGTCGTGATAACAACCATCCCAATTTTTTTCAAAGGTATGAAGCATCCTTAATACAAGGGAGACATAAATTGTGAATTCCAGGACCCCTGTAGCCCGAGCGGCGGGGTAAAAACTGTCAAACATAGACATTTTTTCGAAATTATTCTCTACAATACCACATGTGTTGAACACCTAAATGCATAGTGATGTAAAGCAGGAAGGCCTCTACCAAACTTGTAAATTTCATGATCCCTGGGGTCAAACTTGGTTTAGATTGTTTATGTGTAAAACATTTGAATTACATATTTAGTGCTATTAAATCTTAATCCAATTCATTTCAAATTTGATATGAAGTATATTTTGGACGGGGGGGGGGGGGGGGGCTAAATTTTAATTTTCGGGATTCCTGTACCCCAGGGTCCTTAGGGAAGGGACAAAAATTGACGATTTTCCAAAAATCTTCTCTACAGTCTAAAAACTAAATGCAGAGAGATGTAGAGTAAGAAAACCTCTATAAAAATTGTAAATTTTTAGATCCCTGGGGTAAATGCTCTGACCCTGGGCTCAGAAACTTAGAATTATATACTGTATATGTTTAAAAACATTAAATATCTTCTTTGAAACTAAATAATTGTTATGAATTAACTTAATAAAGAATAAGTTTTAGAAATTAACAAATCTATTTAATTATTATCATTGTAAATAAATCAATAGTAACAAATCATTAGCATCCGTGACTCAGTTACCTCTTGTTTACACCTCGATTTCTATCGACATCAACTGGTCACTTCTCAACTAGTCTCCTGATTTCCAACTGCTCAGTTTACAACTGCTTCAAATGCCAACGGGCTTCCGTATTTATACATAACAGATGATATTCCAAGACCCGGATGTAAACAACTAGGTAACTAGGTCACGATTACAATGAGTATTTACATGTTATACAGAGCAATACATATACAAGAAAGTATATCAATAATACAAGATAAACACAGAAACATTGGTTATTATACAAGATGTGCCACATTCTCAATATAAACACGTTTATTTCCAATTATAAATAACAAGATCGGGATCGAGATATGCATGACATCGTCTGACTTCCTGTAATTTGGAGGGAATACACAAAATAGTATTTAACGATTTTCAAGTATAAAAGACGAAACAGGTATTTACTAATAATGAACTGAAAATATTATTAAACATAGTAAATGATAATAATACTGTAGGAATCTGTAAAGATACAACATGCACAAAACACAAGAATCGAGCTAATCCACATTTTCTCTATAAGTAAACAAACATTCATTAACATTTATAACATAATTATTTAGAAGTGGGTCGTTACCAAAATTGTAAATTTCATGATCCCAAAGTGTAACTATTTAGGTTCCAGGATGGGGCTAAAATTATTATAGTACTATATTATTGTTTATTACCGCTGCGGTGGCCTAGAGGTTAAAGCATTCGCACTGCATGCGGAAGGCCAGGTTTCGAATCCAGAATTTTTCACTGAAATGGAGATGTCATCAGGACCGGTGAAGGGCTTCAAATTTAGGTCTATACTCAGCGCTTACGGCCATTGAGCAGTGAAGGTTCTTTAGCGTGCCACACCTACTGCGGCACGGGACATCCGTTTTTAAGGTCATCTCCGAGGTCCCGTGACATTCACACCTGATGCCGAGCGTTTGGCGATGGAACTGTCACTACCTGCTTTAACAACTTAGGTCTGTCGCGGCCGGTATTAGTACCCCGATCATCCGCTTGCGGGGCGAACGCTCTACCTCTAGACCATCGCGGCGGTTGTCGCCATTACAAAGATATGACCTGGAGTGGAACAGATATTTACCAATAAACCATGATCATAGGCATGTGTCAAGTATGAACTTATAAAAATCCCTCCATTCAAATCGTGGTCAAGGGAAATGTCACTATTAACATTGGCAAATTGTTATAGAAACACGTTTTGGACTTGTTTGTTCCTTCTGTTTCATGTGTGATTATTATAGACCCGTTCAAGAGTCTGAACCCCGAGGTTTCGAAATTCACAAGTTAGGGTCATTCCTTATGCTTTTTCTAAATAAGCACGACGGACAAGGGACCGATTGCAATTAGTCACCAGAGTGACCAAAACTGTTTTGCTCTTTTCCGAGAATCTGCTTGATCTGCGTTTTGCGAGAGAAAAAAAAACAACCAATAAATCTACCATGACCATTTATTTATCAGCAGATTTTTCGTAAAATATTTCCTGATATTAGGATAATGCTACAATAATCGTTTTAACGTTTGATGATTTCCTGTGATACGTCCGTGAATTAGTAGAGCAATATCGGTGAGTAACATGAAATAAACCTATATTGGGAATCCAGTGCAGTAATATCGTATAATGATAGCTTACACGATTACTCAGGTCACGCAAAATATGATAAACCCACATACGTAATTTTGCCACATACGTAATTTTGCCCTATACTGAATACCATCTTAGTTTATTTGTTCGTCTTGTCTTTGTTTGATAAAATCCTAATTCGAAGGTTATATGGGATCATTGTAATGGCCCAAGGCGTAGAACACTTGAAAACTTGTGATGAATGACGATTTTTTTTCCGGAAAGGAACACGATCGGAAGGAGTCTCGTCAGATGTCGAAGTAACGACGAACAGACATGCATAGTACTAACAGAAATAGTTAACGGGATGAACAGCTATCGACCATTAATGAATGAAAGAATCACGGGTATACAGTAGACGTATTGGGGACGGGTATTAACAAAATAAAAAGGAAGGTTTATTTCAGGAATTTTGTTCGGTTGAAATTTTCCAGTTTTATTAAAAAAAACAAAAAAGAAATAAAAAGGGAAAAAACTCAAATCTACACTGCATGATCCATCATACTCAACAATTAATCAGTTAAAGGGTCCCTATTCACAATCTAAATTAAAAGCAAATATTTCAACAGTGATAAAGAGGCGGTCATCTGAAGAATAATCCCAGAATTTATGATTGACAGTTTCTGCAGCTCGTCGTGTGAAGATTTACCCCATATCCAACAACTCAGCCTGATATTGATTTATCATTGAAAGCAAAACTAGTGTATTGAATATTGTTCTTGAATAGATTCTGAATGAAAACGGCATGAAATCGAGGACTTCTACACGATTTAGAAAAATACGAGATATGACATTTAAAAAGCATTAATCTCCAAACGAATGCTAAAGTTTTCATGATTGAAATCAATTATGACATTCAAAATGTCCGGAAGACGATATTTTACTCCACATATGATTTTTGCGTCACCATAATAGCCGACTTTTAATCGTTTTAAGTTGCGATAGGTTTAGATACGGAGTGAAAATTTTCGTTAGAAATGTTTTTTTAAGTGGACGTCATAGTTTTATGACACTTGTGACATTTTCGTTACGCCATCATTGACTGTAGTTCTTGATTACTCATTTAATATGGTGTCTGGGGATGTGTTGTAATAGTTTTGTTTATGCAAGGTGAAGATAACGAACAGTGATCAATCTCATAAGATGCTAGTGTACATTATACATATGTATATTCGATAAGGTGCGTAACAATTATAGACCCAGAGGTCTTAAAGGTCACTTGAATATCTTGTGATTAAAAGTTTTGCACGTGGATGTTGAAATAGAACATATTAAAATCACGGAGAAGTGGATTTCCTTATTAACGTCTATTTGGTCAAAATGGAAATTGAATTCAAACATATTTATCTGATGTATTTACGAGTCAAAAGTATGGCATTTGCAACTTTCAGTGGGGATAATTTATCGGCGAAATTACAAATTCTTTAAAGTTTTGATACACTGGTCAGACGAATTTTGCACAAACTATGAGCGTCTAATATCTTTCCATTAAAAAGTTATTATCTGAACAAATATTTTGAAGGTTTGTAAGAGTGATCTTTCATGTAGCCTGTGACAAATTTATAAAACTATGACCTAGATAAATATATGTTAACTTTTGTTATCAGCAACCTTGATCTTGGTCAAATGATCTTATTTAAGGGTCATAACACATCGGTCTTAAGAATTCGTTGTGCAAAGTACCAGTATGAGTTAATTGTGGGTTAATGCATTAGTTTTAGCTTATCAACTACAATATATGTAGCCCCACCCGAAACTCCTAACTATGATTACATGTATTTTTTATCGCTGATCACAGGATACCTCTCGTCTATTTAATCCTCCTAGGTACTTGATCCACCTATGGAGTTTTCAGGAGTCCGTGTTTGCCCAGAGTTCACTTTTGTATTCTTTGTAAGATCCATGGTAAGATTTATCAGATTTATCTTCACACTTTTCATGCATCATACGAATCTTATTAAGTCCAGCTTTATTGTCGTTAAGGATGTATGCCACACCAGAGAAATTTGATATGGATGAAAAGTGGAGGATATGTACAACAATATTTTAAAATTGAAAAATTTTAAATTTACTTTATGTAGTCAAAAAATACAGTTTTAGTAGAAAGTAATCTGAGAAAAATTTAAAACCCCTGCTGTACTCGAACTCGAGGTCTACAGTTCAGCAGTCGACGTGCTAACCTATTGAGCTACTCATCTAGGCGATGATTCTTGAAATAAATAGACAAATATTGCTGATATTTATATTTTCATCCAAGTTTCAAAAGGAAGTCGGCCATTGTGACGATGTAGAGTACCCCCTTAAATCAGTGGGCCATTTTCTACAAAGTATTTCAGCTACGCTATATCAAGATATTTACAAGCCAGTATTGGAATGGAAATTGGAATCAGGCGTGTACATTTATCAATTCCATTGAAATATTAGAATGACATGTTACTTTTTTTCATCTGCTAACAAAATATACCCTCCGATATAGTGTACAGTTGTGTTTCGGTTTACTAGGAGTAGTTCCGGATCCTTTAGCTTTGATAAGTAATTCATTAATTTCATGGTCATTTCCAAGTGAAAATTTAAAAAAGAATGGTAGATTTAATTTAGAAGGAACCCCCCCCCCCCCCCCCCAATTGATTCAATGCTAAGGGAGCAATTTAATCATTTAGTACAGAAATCTTCACATTATTACTGAGGATTGTGCACATCAACTAGACGCTTCGTTTCTGCCTACAAGAGAATATAAATGTAACTAAACGACAGAAAATGATTGCAGACATGCTTTCTATGCACTCGTCCATATATGGCAATGTGTGGATTCCATTAATTTCATATTTGCACTCAGTATTAGCTCTCACCGCAATTTGTTGCCAGAATTAGCATAATATTTTTATTCCACTGCTTAGAGTTACGAGTGACTTCATGCAAACGTAACTGATGCTTTTCCGATATTTTACGTATGGCATTTTTTCATACAAACAAAACTACGTAATGTAAGTAACAGACATTTTAAACCTGATAATCTCCTATCCCGCAGGTCACTTTTAATGTTAATGGGACATTTACCAAACAATGCGTACAGTCCCACACGAAAAACGAGGAGCGACATGGTATAACGAGAAGCCAGGACGCCAGCATTCTTAAACTTCGCGGGTTCCACCCAGAAGCCGTCATCAGCCGGATGATGCGTCGAGAACCATCAATGGTGACGCAGTCCCTGTGTACCATATCATCCATGAAATATATAATTCGACTTCCGTTGAAGATATAAAGATGCGGGAGGATCAGAAGAAATCTAGCATATAAATACTCACTCCCTTGAGCCTTTCCTTATCGTCATAATTCTACAATTTTTACATGATGCCCGTGAGCCAGTGAAGAGGCTGAACACGGATTATATTTGTTGTTTTTATGTCCCTTCGAGAATTTTTCACTCATAATGAAGTATTTTTCAAAGAAATAAGGAAGAGATTTGTGAGCCGCATATAAAACTATAGAAATCGATTTGAACGATTGGCACTCTCATTATCATCTTATCCCATTAGGAAACAGCTAGCAGGCACCCGTTCTAGTACATCTTGCAAGTCAATAGTCTACAACCTGTCTGCATGCAACACCTTGAGGAAGTGACGTGTTTGAATGGGATTATCAATGTTATTTTTCATTCATATGTTTATACCTGAATTGATAATCTAAGCCGATAAAAAAATCGTCACATTTCTTCTCCGCTTCGGATTCGATAATTAATCTTGATACGAAATATTTTGCATGGTCTTCTTTTCCATGCCTTGTATGTGGTTTTTATACGCCAGCCTTTATGGTACAGCGATATCTGTACGTCCGTCCGTCCGTTCTGGGTTTTCTGTGTCTTATTTCATTTCTGTCACATATCAAAGATGGAACTTGCTATGTAGCTTCTTTGTGGGTCACTCTAGATCTTCGTGCAATTTTGATCCATTTCGACCTGTCTTGCAGGAGTTGTGCCCTTTTATTTGAACATTATTGTTATATGGAGGGTACATAATTTGTCCGGCTAATGCCTCCCACAACTTTCAAGTGAGGACAACCTTGTTTTACAGAGTGTTTGTATGAATATTGAATATGTGCATGTGACACGGATTTTGATTTTCTTCACTTGTTGAGAAAATTACAGGTTGTTGAACTTAGTCCATTTTAAGAAAATATTGGAAAGAGAGTATACGACTCCTCCCATAGTTTTCAAGTGAGAACCTTATTTTACAGAAAGGTTATATAGGTATTGAAGATGTGCATGTGGCAATCTTGATTTCCTTCTATTTTAAAGAAAATTACAGGTTGTTGAACCTCGTCAGTTTTGAGGAAATATTGCATAGAGAGTACATGATTTGTCTTTTATTTTTCCTTCTACAGTTTTCCAGTGATTACCTTATTATACAAAATATTTGTATGGGTATGGAAGATGTGCATA